>NC_071501.1:57237241-57540271 GCF_028408465.1 Anastrepha ludens
GGCGGATGCTACGGTCAGATATTTTCAGTGGTTTCGTCTTTTGATTGGCACTTCGTCGGGGATTTCACTCAAGTCGCTTATTCACTTTTTGAACCATTTCACGTGACGTTGCAGTCTTTTGATGACCACCTCCATGACGTTTCGCGATGCTACGAGTAATGGTGCGACAAGCAAAAACTTTATTTACTTTAAAGTGCTCGAGCGCACGAACAATCGCTGGTTGTGATTTTCCAGCCAATTATAATAGTGCAGGCGCTAAAGGACATTGAGTATGCAAAATGTGAGGACCGCATTCTATAAATAGTTTTGAACTCAGAAAAGCTTGCAGATTATGATTCTGGATGTTGCTGGGAGATTTGATGGTCCATTGTTTTTTTTTTTACCCCACCCCCTTAGTATTCAAGTAAATGGACTGAACAAGTGCTTTGAAACCATTTCAATGATTGTTTTAGTGATAAAATTCAATTATTTCTTATGATTTAAGATAATTTTAGTTAGTCAATAAAAAAAAAGTAAAAAATAAAACACATATTTTTGATAAAAAATGATTTAATAGGAAAAAGAACATTTTAACATAAGTCATACAAAAACATACAAATATTGTAATTAATCTCTTTTATTTTGGCAGTTATTATTAATACATTTGCACAACGAAATACAATTTAGTTGTAACTTTTTGCAAGAACAAGCCTTTGTTTGACAATTAGATGTACATTTGCAGGGTTGAATTAACAATTCTAGTAATGGTCGCTTCGTCAATTGTCGTGGATACAATTTACCATCTTTTTCCATAGCCTAATAAGGTGTAATCAATAGACTGTAGTACTGTTTGGTCAGAATTTATCCATATATATGTTAGTGCTGAAGCTCTTAACAAATGTAAATGTAGAGCATCTGATGTGCAAATTACTTTTAATAAATTTAAGCCGAGGCCGATATTTTGACAAATTAATTTATAGCGAAGTTCATCAGCAGTTAATGTTTTTTTGAGAAAAGATAAATGCCTTAGACCATTTTGCACAAAATCCAACCATGCAGCTTTTAAACTATTTTTTTTTTTTTTAGCCCAATCTGCTAGTCGAATCGCAACCACTTAGAGAGTGTAATGCTGGCAAAATACGAGAAATGTTTTCGCCAAGAGATTGAGCAGCTAAATGACACCCTGAAATGGATTTTTTCTTATAAGAACCTTCAAACCATAGACCTTTCTTCATTGAAATCATTATTGTCTATAGCTCCATGAAGAAATAACGACGAATCTCGAACTATATTTTTAGGAATAATTTTCTGTCTATATCTTCACACACAATTGACGTTAGTACTTCTTTATCGATGTTTTTTAATGCTTTGTAATTAATGCAATGACCAAATTTAATCATTATATTGATTAAATTTTTCGATCGAGTCAAATGATGAATAGATTGAGCTAAAGCAGTATGCTTTGGAGCCGTTTCTCAGTAATCGTGAAGTATATAACATGAAACACTGATAACGCTCGTCGATTGTAATTTTCACTTAATTTTTTATTTTTAGCACTGAACAAAGCTTGCATAAAAATTTGCCAATTATTCGGTAAATGATTTGTCTTTAAAAATTGTTCAATTAAAGTTTCATCACATAAAAACCCATTTGGTATTACTTCAGTACTTAATATTTCTTTACGAAGTTGTTTTGCCACTTGAACAATGGAGTTTGTTGAAGTTACGGTACGAATATGTTCAATGACTTGATCCAGTGATATGTTGCCCATAAACACTAATGATGATTTCGATCGATCATTTGGATATGAAAATAAAACGTTTTCACCATACTTATCTATTAGTAGTGATTTAATATCACGATTTTCTACAACTGCATCTTCTATGTCAGTGAGTTCAGCTAGTCGCTTAGCTAATGATGACACTTCAAAAGAGTGAGTTGTTAATTTATGTTTTATTTCATTAATCAGATTCTCAAATGCCTCTATAAGAATGTCATGTGGTATTTTATTTGGAGGTCTACCTGCTGGAGCTGCTGAGTTTCTTGGTAGTCGTAGATAACCACGATAACAGTGTTTATGATACCTTACTTCCATTGCAAATAAATCGGCTGGATGTTCGCAAGTGTCAATTTGTGTAAAAACATCATCTTGTCTTTTTCGGGCACTATTTAAGATTTGTTTCGCTGCTGACATTTCGGAGCATATATAAAGTGTTTTGTTTTTATTTCTTGTTTTTTTACCACAGATTAAACATTTTAGATCTTTATTAAATTTTAAATTTGTTCTTGATGACCTTCGAGTGCCTTGAGTACCTGACACACTAGCTTCTGCAGAGCAGGTAGAAATACCTAGAAACATTCTCCTGCTTTTGTAGTACCAATTCTCGACGTCTTATCTTCTTTTCGCTAATGTAACTTGCCACACAAGTTCGATGTCAAGTACATTTGAATTCAGTAAAGTCTGCAATTTTTTTTAATTTTTTTTTAATTTTTTCACTAATGTCATCTTTTCTCCGATCTACTGCTCTCTGAATTATTATAAATGATTGTGGTTTTGGATTCATCACTAAATTACCCGTTTCATCACAAAAAAAAAACACGAAATTTCGTATAGTTTTCGTTTCTTTATATTTATCACTTCTAAAGACATTGTCCATGTGTTTGTTTAAACAAAACACTGAATTATAAGAAAACTTAACTAAAATAATTATGTGACAACGAAAACATAAACCGTCATGCGCCACGAAAAATTTTCTACTGACTAATACGAGTGCTATGACGAAATAGCGCTTGGACAAGGTGAAGGGCGGGGGAAAGGGAAGGGACCTCACAGCTGCCGGCAACATGTTTTTTTTTTGTGTAGGGTCTCAGGTAAAAGAATTTCAGCATTGTTGCCGGTCCTCACATTTTGCACACTCAATGTCCTTTAGCGCCTGCACTCTACTTGAATACTAAGGGGGTGGGGTAAAAAAAAAATGGACCATCAAATCTCCCGGCAACATCCAGAATTATAATCTGCAAGCTTTTCTGAGTTTAAAACTATTTATAGAATACGGTCCTCACATTTTGCACACTCAACTCCATACAGTCCCCGCTCTATAATGCAATAACCACACTATTACGTTTGAAATCCATTACTGATTTTCTTTTGTCGCGTTTACTCTCGACAAAATGCTTTTGCGCGCCTCTAAACAATACTCTGGGCTCTCATTAAGCAACTAACAGACAGCTGATGCTCCAAAAGAATGGCAGGCTAGGAAAATATGTATTATTATTTATTATTATTTTTTATTTCGTTAGAACTCCGGTTTAGGTGGCCCTAGCATTGTAGCAATTTCGTTAAGAGTCCGCCCTAAGGCATAGCATTCTAATTAGTAAACTATTATTTTTGACACATAGAACATTCTGGAAAATCCATTATTTCCCGTTTCTGGTAAAAGTTTACCTCAACTCGCGTATTAGTGCCTTTTAAGTTTCTCGGATATCTCAAATGTTGTTGAAGAAATGAAAATTGTGCCTTAAAGTTTCATAGGGCTTTGCTGGTATATTAGCAGCGTTAATACCTAATGTACGATAAGGAACGCTTCTCGCTCATATTTATGTGTTACGTACATTTGTGTGCATGAACAAATGCTTCGAAAGAAATGCTTGCCACTTCAAAACGATTCTCAGAGAAAATTGAAATTTATCGTCGAGCACTTCACTTTGTATTGTTAAAGTAAAGAAATACGCGCAAAGAAGAACGCTCTTTGGAAGGAGGACACTAAAATTGCAAGTTTGTTGTTTGAGAGGAAAGGGTGATGTAGTTCAAATAATAATGTGTGGGCGGATGTTTGATGGTATACGCTGTGACGGGTGAATTCCATTGCTTTTCGCTACTTATCACAAATATACAATATTTATGTGTGTGTGTATATGTATGCATACGTATGTGGTATACATATAATTGGCGGGAACACCCCTTGCTAGTTGTTACGCCGAGCTCCTCCTTCAATTTATGGTGTGCGTGAATGGAGGGGCCTTATTGCTGCCTTATTTTGTGCGAATTTTACAACTGAGTGTCTACTGACGTCACGGCTGAGGGATTAGTTATGAGTTTATCCATAATAATAAGAATAATAATTTAAATATTTAAGCAAACCAATTTTAGATATTAACCAATGTCAAATAAAAAAATATGGATCCATGTTTTCATTTTCTACTATTCTGAGAATAATTTTTCTTGGACCACCCCAACCTACATATACGATTGCTGCAGTTTTAATGGAACACGCCAAGTCAAGAAGTCAATATATTGTATAAAAGTGATGCTGGTGTTAATTAAGGGAACTTTATTTTTTTCTTTTTAATATACGCATATAAATAAAAATATTGAAAATTTTGCTGTAAGCAGTTTTATACCCTTTTTTGCTACTTAGGTACCATAATTCCTTCATCGAAGAATTAACAGCTGAAGTAAACAACCACATGAATAAAGCAGCATGAATCTCAGCATGATTACGCGAAAAAGGCAAAGTCCGAATTTATAAAACATGAGTTCGATCAGTACTCGAGTACCAGTACCGATGCCGTTGAAACCCGAGCAGATACAATTGCAGCACAACAATGAACAATGTTGAGATGGCAACATTGCGATCAATCACACGACATACTTGCAGAGATCTTAAGCGATACGAACAGATTAGAGGGATATACGACACGCAAGATATGGGGATATTGAGTGTTGGAAATCCGGCTCTATCGATAACTAAAATTTTGTACAAACAAGAATCGAAAAAGTGGTACAACAATTTTTGAAGAACACGATTTAATCCTATAATAAAGCAGAAGCAGGTTTACTTCTTCATATTACTTCCAGTGCAAGTAATGCAGCAATTCGAGGCTAATGAGTGACATTGCCACTCAACGCCACCTGTTGTCAATCGTCTAATACGCCGAAAACAAAAACCTGGCATTCCTGTATTTAATACATCTATAGAAAATATCGGAGCTTTCGTGTTAAACTGTTTATTTTAAATTTAAAAGTATCGACTTTGGAAAAAATATCAACTTTTTTCATTTTCATATTAAAAGTCAAACATGCAAAATATTGAGAAATAAATAGCATTCTTGGAAAAGTTTCTTTAAAAAATTCAATTTCTATTATTTTCCAACATATTTTTCTCTGCGTGACAAAGTCATACCCCTATTGTATGTGCATAAATGGAGCATAACTACATATGTATGAAGAGCAGTGTCAGTGCACAGCAGCTCGTAACAGTATGTTCTCCACTTGAGGTCATTTTTCACAACATTTTCAAGTGACTGCGCGCACCTACTGTGAAAATTGAATAAAAATGACGAAAATCGAATGAAAATCGGTATTCGATTGTTGACGTAATGAAACGCAAACGCGAAAACGGGAGAGAGTTTGTTTTTATTTTTTATTTTTCATTTGCTCCAGTGTATCGACGCTTTGGGTGCGACATCGAAGCTGGTAGAGAATAAGTGTAAAGCGAAAGCATAAAAGCAGGATGTATACTCTGCATAAATCCACTAAAAGCATTTAATGAATGAGGTTGAAATTTAAAGAAAATTGGAGAAAACAGTTTTCGAAACTTCAGAGATAATTCTACAATATTGATAAAATTCATTATAATTATTAGTAAAATGATAAATTCTGGTACTGAGTGAGAGCACATTTTTTAGAGTAGTACTAAATTGATAAAGTCGACTTTATTTTTAAGTAAAAGTCTGTTGAAGAGCAATCCGAGAAGTTGCATGCCTTGAAGGTGAAACTTCTTTTTCGTTTATTTCGTTTATTATAAGTCTAAAACATACTTATTGTTTTTACAGACCACTTAGATCTAATATGAGCTTAAATTACTACTATTTTACTATAATAATTAAATACTTATATATATATTATAATTATAATAATTAGAAAAAAGAGTTTAGAAAATTATCATTCTTTGAAACCGAAAAGTCAAGCGGAATAGAACTCGAGATCTCATTGAATTCTCTTAAAGCGCGGGCAATAGGAGCATTACGCGCTAATTCGTGCTAAGAAATTTAAGATGAAATGGATAAGTATTGCGTAATGATCTAGTAAGAATATAAAAGTAAATGCAACGTAATAGGGATGAACAGTCCACTTCTCCTTTAATTACACTAAAAACAAAAGACAGTGAGAGTATAGACCTTCTACTCTCAAGAGACTTTAAGTTAATCAAAATCAAACGGGAATTGTAGAAAGGGATAGGATTTGAGAATTTCAACGACCTGAGAACATATTTAAGGAACACCTTCTGTGCACGTTCAATTCTCTCAATAGCAAATTGGTGGCAAGGCCTCCACATAAATGTTGCATATTCTAATCTAGAGCGAACGAAGGAAGTAAAAAGTAATTTGTGAGTGTAAGCGTCCGAGAACATCGAGCTATTACGCCGTATAAAACCTAAGATTGAGTAAGAAGTGGACGCAATAAAGTTAATGTGACTGTTGAAAGAAAAATGTGAGTCAGAGGTCACCCCTAGATCTTTGAATTCATGAACAGATTGAAGTAAAGTATTATCAATGCTGAAAGATGACTGGAAAACAGTTTGAGTTTTGGCGAAGGTGACATGAAAGCATTTCTTAATATTTAGAGAGATGCCAGAGTTACTGTACCAGCGAACGAGCGCATTAATTTCCGTTTGCAACGTAGGTACATCCTCATTTTTTCTAATGGGCGAAACTATTCGCAAATCATCAACATACAAAAGAAAGTTGGCAAACAAAAAACAGGTGCAAATATCATTAATAAAAAGAACGAAAAGAAGAGGCCCTAAAATACTGCCTTGTGGAACCCCTGAAGACGCAATGAAAGGTTCCGAACATTCAGCCTGAATCGTTACCACACATCGTCTATCGGATAAATAAGATTTCAACCATTGAAAGAAAACGGAATGGAAACCAAGCGAGGCTAATTTACGTGAAAGAATTGTATGAGAAACTCTATTAAATTTTTTAGAAAAGTCCGTGTAAACACAATCGACTTGAAAACCTTCAGCAAAAGTTCCAAAGCAGTATTCTCCAAAAGCAGCTAGGTTGGAAACTGTAGACCTACCCGAGACAAATCCATGCTGATTGGGCGAGATGAAGCTCTTAGTTGCAAAATACATTTTTTCATTTACAATTCCTTCGAAAAGTTTGGAAATAATAGAAAGCTTCGAGATCGGCCTATAGTTGCACACATCATTATTTTTGCCACTCTTGAACGTAGGGGTGATAGTTGTGATTTTCCAATCGTTGATAAAAACTCCCGAATATAGAGATTTATTAAAAACTAATTTGAGAGGAATGGCAATAGCCGGACAGTTCTTAAGAAAAATTACGGACAGCCGTAGAAGGTCTTAAACCCAAAATCCCATTCTCAATGTCCAGAGAAACCAGGTTTAAATAGCCAAAATTCAAAGATGAAGATGGATTAGCATGACAAGGAGAAAACGAGTACGTATAATCACTAGTGAAATTAGATTTGAAAAAATCGGCAAACAAATTGGCTACGTCCACAGGAGTAGACGCTGATTTGTCATTAAAACGAACCGTAGAAGAGACTCGAGCGCTTGACTTTTTAGATTTAGCAAATCGCCAAAAGGCCTTAGGATTAGACTTAACATTCTCTTCAATCCGAAGAATATAGTTCGTGTATAAAAATTTATTTAAACAGTTGAAGTTGCTTGTAATTTATAAAGATAGATTCATTCTTAGTTTCTTAAAGTTGCTTGTGAAGCTTATTCCGCTTATTTTTAAGTTTTTTCAGTTGATAAGTGTGCCATGGAAGTTTAGAAGGTTGTTTTTTAAATTGTGGTACATATTTCATAAAAGTTTTGAGCAACTGCGCTTTAACAATATCTAACCCAAAAAGCAAATCTTCCCAATTGATGTCATGTAAGATGCTGCTTAACCTAGAAAAGTCACAAGAGGAGAAATTGAAAGCTATTGTCACGTCTTGTTTACTACTCGCAAACTCGTAAAACTCGGCGTTAAGCATTAAAGTGACATGATGTTTATCAGCAGGCGAGAAGGATGAGAAGCATTCAGAGATAGAACTATTAATATTACCGCCGACGAATATAGGATCAAGAATTCTATTGAGCTTATTTCCTAAAGAATTAATTTGTACTAAATCGAAGCTTAATAGATTATCAATTACATATGATTCTAGTGAGGATGTGACATAAGTTGGGATTAGACTGTGCTTACAGAAGTTAGTAGACCAAGACACATTCGGAAAATTGAAATCCCCAAAAAACACTAATATGGTTATCATAAACCTTATTTAGAACTAGGGAAACAATATTGTCTGTATGCGACTTGTAAAGATCAAAATTACTATTAGGCGGTATGTAAGATACAATTAAGTATAATGAGCCATATCGAGATGATCCCTTTATACAAACACACAATTGATCAAGAATGGGAAACCCATTTAAAAGCGAGGTATGGAATGCTTGTAGCTTACGTTGCACTGCAATGAGAACTCCCCCCCCCCCCCCCCCCCCCCGCAACCCGTACTTTCTACATTTCGTTCTTTTCGAAAAATACTATATAAGTTTGAGTCGAAGTATTCATCGTCAAAAAAGTTAGCATTGAGCCAAGTTTCAACAAAAATGATGACGTCAAAATCTAAATGAGAACTACGGGTGCGAATTGTCTCCGACTTAGTACGAATGCCACCCATATTCTGAAAATAAATGTTTAAATGATTTAGTGATGCACAAGTACTATCGCAATTAGCTAAATTATTTTGCCTGGACGATCTTCCTTTTGAAAAAAATTGAAAGGGCGGACCTTGACGTCAGCAGGCCAAACGGACGGTTTTAGAACTTGGTCAAACAATGATGGTGGAACCCCTAGCTTAAAATTAATTTTTTTTTAAACTTCCTAACTATCCTTTTTTATCAGCTTAAAACATAGAATCTGATTTTTATCAATATTTGCATTTTTAGCAACATAAGAAATTATATTATCCTCAGTTGCAGAAGGTTTAAAGGCCGCAAGATGTAACCACTTACTCGTAGCTACTACATCAAACCCAGTACTTGAATTAAGACCAATAACGAGAGAGCTTTTATTATTTTTAGGCCTTCGTCCTTGAATAGTTGTCCACGAAGTTTGAGTACGCATTTGTTCGCTAGGTATGGGAACAGTGCTTTGATTGGCTCCCGCAATCGACATGTTCACGTGAGCAGCAGCAGCAGCAGCATTAATTGAAGAAGCAGAGAGAATAGGCGGAGTTGAAATGTTGATATTAGCAGCGGCAGCAGCAGCATAACTGACCGAAGCAGTGGGGGCAGAAGTCGGCGTCAATACACTCACAGTGGGTGCAGAAGTCGCCGTCAATACACTAACAGTGGCTGATGATCCTCTTAATGGCTCTGCCGCTATCTTGGCCT
Organism: Anastrepha ludens; assembly: GCF_028408465.1. Lineage (NCBI taxonomy): Eukaryota > Metazoa > Arthropoda > Insecta > Diptera > Tephritidae > Anastrepha > Anastrepha ludens. Next base: position 57,246,640 of record NC_071501.1, read on the forward strand.
CTCTTAGCACAGCAGCAGCAGCATGAGTACTAGTGTCATTTAAACCACTAGTTCCGTGAGAGGGCGAGATAGCATTCGCATTTACAGCAGATGTAGGAGAGTTAGTTTAATTTTTTGTTTTAATTTTGGACCTTTTAGCTTTCTTCACCTGGCAATCGCATGCATGCATACAACCACGGAGTTCGTTAACCTCGGCAGTAAGCAAGGCAAGAGTAGAGGTGACACCTTCGATGCTATTATTATGCATGGCTCTTAATTCTAAGTGCAGTGCCTCAGCTTTTTCGATCAAAAGCTGTTTGTCTGATCGAAGAGCACTAATAATAGTCATTTGTTGTTAATGCAAAAAGAAAAATTAAACCACGAATGGTAGAACTAATGTATAACTTTTAGATTTGTAATTAGACAAAAATTTTTTTGCTCAGTGGCTTTGTCTATAGTGGCTATCTCTAAGTCGAATTTATCAAATTGGTACTTACAAATTTTTGGCATTCTTAATAAACATGAATAATTTTTAAAGAGGAGAACCCATTCAGTTTCTTCAAAGTGGTACATATTCACTCTCTTTTAATCAGAATCACAACTTGCGGTACCTGTTGGAACTTGCAGAGGAAGGTCTTGTTTACGCATGCCACGTGCGCATTTAACCGAGGGGTGCAAACATTGCAGAAATTGCGGCTGGAGTGAGTCGACAGAGAAATATAGTTTCCAATTTATTTAAAAATTCGAATAGTTATTGTAAAATCAAATTCTGTGGCAGACTGCCTCATACGGGTGAACAGCGCGAAATTCCGCGTCTATCAGTTGAAAAAAACATGACATGATATTTAACAACATCTTCAGAGAAAGAGTCTGTCAAATCTTGAATGAAAATATTACATAGGTATGAGTCCCAACATTTTAAATTTTGAATCTTTGGCGTAATGTACGGCAACCACGCCAAACTCGTCATGAACGAAATCACGGTAGAGGAACGCTAATGATTTGGATAAACAAGAAAGTTTCCGCTTTAGGGATGGTTATGCATTGGTCGAATTTACTGGAGCCTCTACGAAGATCTCTGAATCTTCCAGCAGGATAACACACCAATTCGCTCTGTGTTGAATTCTCTGAGTTTTTTTTTCATTCAGAAAGATACCGGTTTGGGAGTACCCAGCGTTCAGCCTGGATCGAAACACGCATGAAGACTTGTGGGGAAAAAAATTATAAGAACGGTAGGCAGTTTGAAATCATTAAGCGGAAGTAAATAACCTTTTCAGCGCTGAATTAATTTTGATTTAAGATGTTTATTTTTTTTTTTGTATTGGGTATGGGAGTAAGTTTCCGTCATTTCTTAGCCAAAGTAACGAATTATTTAAACAATTAAATCAATTTGATCCCACCAGCTCGCGATCTTTATCACACACGTCGAAATTGGCACTTTAGAACCGTCGAAACCACTCTTTACAAGTTGTATTTGATGGAGCGTGATTACCGTAAATATTGATCAATATACGACACGTTTCAGCTGCACTTTTCTTTAAAAGGTAATAATGAAGCATGACTTCCCGCAAATGCTGTTTTTTTCGGGACGAACGTCGAAATTTTTGACGTCAGATAAAAATGGATTCAGTACATTACTAGAGCGAACACAAAAATAGTATCAGCAGCGATACTATTGTTTGTTAAACAATATCTAGCATAACATATGGCGGATGAGTAGAATAAAATAATTGGTTAAAGTCACCAAACGTTAATTCATTGCATAGTTTTCAATTTTTTTTAGATTTAAATAGCTAATAAAAACATAAGAACTAGAATACTGATTCACAAATTCCCGAACCTGAAATATGTATAGAACAGTTCACAGGCACCTGGTTCAGTTGGGAAAGGTTTCAAAGCTGGGAAAATGGGTTCCGCATAGACTTTCCCTCGCCAACCTTCAGCAGAGAGTGAATGAGTGTTCTCAGCTGCTGCAACGGCTTGAAAATGAAAGTTTTTTGAACCGTATCGTTACCGGTGATGAAAAATGGGTCCTTTACAATAATCCTGTTCGCAAACGCCAATGGTTAGATAAAGATGAAACACCCGAACCGACCCCTAGAGATGTCTTTCACCCTAAGAAGATTCTCCTGTCCATTTGGTGAGAATGGCCGGTATTGTTTATTATGAACTTCTGGAACCAAAACAGACGATAACTACTGATTATTATTCCCATCAGCTATCAAACCTGAATGAGGCACTTAAAAAAAATCGATCGTCTTTGGTGAATAGACGCAAAGTTTTGTTTCACCACGTCAACGCAAGACCCCATACCGCAGGGCAAACATTAGGCAAGCTGAACGAGCTCGGATGGCATTTCCACGGCAGTCGGTTCTACGTTACCGAAACGTCCCGGATTTATATCCGGCCAAGGATTGCCACTCCAGCAGCATTCCCCGTATGTAAGAATGGGCAATGTTTATGCTGCTACAACAACAACAAGCTCGGATGGGATCTAATGTCGCATCCACCATACTCTCCGGATATTGTACCTTGTGATTATTACCTTTTCCGTGGACTTCAATCCCATATGAATAACAAAAACTACTCCTCAAAAGAAGCAATAAAAAGGCATGACGAAGCGTATTTTGGCTCCAAGGACAACACATTTTTTGAGCAGGGTGTTAAAAATTTGCCTAAACGTTGGAAAGACATTGTAAATAATGAAGGAAAATATGTTTTTGAATAATAAATACTTTAAACATCTTTTTTATTAATTTTAAAACCACCTTTAAAAAACGTGCGAACTTATGGACTGACCCGATATATGTTTATGATTAGTATAGTATGTTTCCATACATGTCCATACACATATGTGTATGTATGGTATATCCATATGTATGTGTTTAATACTGATTGTTTCCAAGTGCTCAGCTTCTTGCTCTGCTTAATACATTTTGTCACATATTGAACATTATTTCCCTTCTCCTTACTTCCCAGTCTGCACTTCACGGGTTTGATTTACCGAACTTGATATTATAACGTATCATATCAACATGATTGATGACTTCGTCGTTGCCGTCATTATTATTGCGAGTATTATTATTATTGTTTCTACTGGCCCTATTATCGCAAGTACATATGTATGTTTGTATGTATATGCGTAAGCACATGTATGTACAAAGATGACTATAGTGGTAAAACATAGCATAACATGTAGTTTGTTCACAAGTGGTGTGTTATTCTCTTTTATGTTCTTTCAGTAGGCTGTCATGGAGTTTATACTTTAAGCTCAAATTTCAATTCAACTTCAATTGCAATATACGCGAACATACGGGAGTCCCATTAAGGACCCGTGTATATGTATTTCTTACAATCATTTATTTGTATATTGGTGAATACATATGGATATTTGCTTGGCGTTTGGCCGAGATTTTCCTCCAGTTTTTGAAAGTCTTACAAATGGAGCAATCGTCGTGAAACCTTGTTGGTCAGTGTTGCTTTATCGGCGACATTTTTATTAATTGGGAATTTGAGCTTTCCTGTGTGCTACGAATGGTTTCTAACGGCTATGCTCACTATCTAACCATCTCAGAACCGGTTTAGAATTGCGCGAATACTATGCTCGAATATTATATTTGGTCGTCGGCATGCAAGCCTTTAGCAAGGCAGTCTGTAGCTCGATCCGGGGAATGTTAAACGGCTTCAGAGGTGCATTCACATACAAAGGTGCCTTGCGGAGTTTTCGCTAAATTGGCGTAAATGCTTGTTCTTCGTTCCTGCAACTTCTTCAAATAATTGGACATCCGATGTCATGCTCCTAGCATGGATTAATATGTTATGGACTGCTGGCGACATATCAAATGGACTGAAAAGTCCCGCGCTTAAAGAAGAAAACCCCTTGTTTTTGTTAAGTAAAATTCGTAAAATTCATGCGCTAAAAAAAAGCTACTTTTGGGAATTATTTTTGAGTATGTAATGAAAGACACAGATATAGATATTATCAGATATAATAAATAAAGTCTTAAATTGTGTAAAACATTTTTTTAAATTTATTTTATTGCATTTTAGTGTACAAAATGGTGGCCGCGCGTAAACGCCTTAAAATCGAAGTGCAAAACGGTACCAAGCAGATCTCGGGAACGGCTAGTCTGAAACAAAAAAATCATAATGGCTTAGATTCAGTATAACAAATACTAGTTAATCCACCTATAAAAATCAATATTTATCGCAAAATATCAAAATGGCGGATAAAAATTAAAAAAAAATGCACTTGTTTTTCGCTGTTTTTTTTTAAAACCAATTAGTAACAATGCAAAATTTTAATATTTTATAGGTGGACTACCCCGTTTAGTATGTGTAGATTATGTGGTTTAAATTTCAAAAGAATCGGTCTAATAGTTTTTGTAAACTCTTTGGTACCGTTTTTAGCCCACCGAGGGGTCGAGAGAGCGCGTATACCTGTCTGCGCGCTCAGGCAAGTGCTTCTAGGTAGTGATGTTCAGGTAAGAAAAAAATATATTTACACTGCTCCGAACTCTCTGAAATTTAAACACAATATTTCTACCTACATATACTTTCGAAAAATGTAAAAAAAAAAATGATTTTTTGAAAGTGCTAAACTAGACGGTCCCCTTAAATTCAAAATAACAATTAGCTTTATTGATCCACGTAATTTCCATCAAGAATAACGCAATCATTCCAGCGCCGCTCTAGCATTTCAAAACCGCCTTTATCTTTTGCCTAAGTTTCAGTGATAACATCTTCATTTAAACGACATTTCTTACCGGCGAGCATTTTTTTAGGTCTCCGAACAGCCTGCTGTCGCTGTGAGGGAAATCTGGTGAATACCTTGGATGCGGTGCGTTGTCTTGATGAAACAAAATTCAGACGTTAGATGACAATCGTTTTGATTCCGGAGTGAAGTTATGGATCCATGTTTCATGTATTGTCACATATCGGCGCGAAAATTCCGGCTTATTACCTTTAAACATGACCAAACACTACTCAGAATCATCAACACGTTCTAGTTTTTGGTCAACAGTGGGCAAACACGGCAGCCACTTTGAACAGAGCTTTCTCATAGTCAAATGCTCATGCAATATAAAACCAACTCGTTCTTTTGATATCTTTACAATGTCAGATAACTCACGCAACTTCACCTTTCGATCATTCAAAACGATTTTGTGGATTTGTTTGGTGTTTTCTCGTTTAACCGCCTCATCTGGGTGTCGACTATGTTGAGCATCATTCGTTGACTGTCTTGGGCTGTCCAGCCTATAATTATTGAGTTGTCTATTTTGCTTAAGTATAGAGAGATGGTATGCTTATAACCGAATTTATTGGGCTTCATCAGGTGTACATGAAGCGTTTACGGTGACTGCTTTATTGGTACTTATATTCTATTTTACTCCAATAAATAAAATCTTTGAACTAATACCGCTATACAAAATGGTTTTGAGTAATACCACCACCGAGTGATACCAAACGAGGCTTCAGACATCGCAGCTTCCTATTGAGTGGCAAACCACTCAAGTAAGCTCGGATGAAGACCAATTGAACACAGCTTTTTAAGTAGGATACTATGGCTGACTCTATTGAACGTTTTCGAAAAGTCGGTGAATACGACTTGTTGGCCTGATTCAATTTGTTTTAAGACAAAATTTGCGAATAAACTTTAATTCGTAACAGTAAATCTACCCTTAAAAAAGCCTGAAATTTGGAAGAGAACCAAGTCATGAACCATTTTCTTCAAAGAGTTTAGATATACTAGAGATTTTTCAGATCGAGCGATTGTTTGGACTTGCTTCTAGACTTATGTATCGGTATGATAACATTTTTTTCCAATTGTTTAAAAATTCACCAGGAGCCAGCGATTTATTAAAGGTTATTGTTAGCGGGTGGGCTAACGATGTTGAACAGTTTTTTAACCATTTTCTCCAAGAGCTGGATTATTTATCAAGGCCCCTAGTATATCATGGGCTCCTAGTATGGTGTGTGATTACCATTCGGGAGTGCGTAGGCTTGAGTTTCCGTGCATGAACATCAAATAATATAGAAAAAAGTCTCTAATAGCGGTCGCCCCTCTGCTGGCGATGGCAAACCTCCGAGTGTATTGTGCATTGAAAAAGCTCCTCATAAACAAACAAAAATAGGAGGAGGAGGTCGGCCAAACATCTAACAGAGGTGTAAGCGTCAATTATTTTTTGAAGTGAAACTTCTTAATGCGCGTCAGAGTATAATTTCAAGGCCGCGACACACGAGCTAGCGTTACGGAAAACCGTCACGAAATGTATAAGCCTACAGCATACAAGCTATTCTCTTTCTCTGCTTTGTGCAGTGCTTTGTAGTCTCTCCACTCTGTTGTCGACGGCTTGCTGTAGATACATACGTATTACAGAGTATGCACAGACAATATACACTAATCCTATGCCATATGCTGCAGCCTACGGCCTATGTCATATGGTGAAATCCGTAAACACGCGCATGCGTAGAACATACGCGGATTTGTGTAGTCCACGTATTCATCAAAATTATTACTAAATAATATTTAATATTCAAATATATATTCAGTGAAAGGGAAGTTAAAATTTGGAAATTAATTGCCAGTTAGAAAAGGTACGTATTGATACATTTTTATAAATATACTATGTCAAATTTAGTATCTATACGAAGAAATTAAATATCAGTGTATTGTAATTATGAAAGATCTATCTTACACAGTTCACAGGTACTGTTGAGAAAAAACTGCTGTGCCTTACTAAAGCCGATTTGACATCACTATACTATTGTTTGGAAACTCTTGATCAACAAATGTTTCAATTTATACAACAAAGAGAAGGATTGTCAATATACTCTTTTTATTGTCAAAGTCTACGTGCTCATGCTACTGACATATTTAATCCAGTTATGGAAAAATGCAATGTGGTAGTTTTTCATTAGACTTGGTTGCGTGAAGGCGAGGAAATCAGTTTACCGAATTTTAACTGCATCATCCAGTGTAAAAGAAGTAATGTTCGAACCGGAGGAGTCGCTATCCACCACAACAAAAATGATACCGTGAATTGCCTCACACCACACTTACGGTTTACCGCTGTACAGTCAACATCAAATGCAGCTATAGCAGAAGATGTCGGTGATATTTTATTTCTGTGTGTCGTGCGATAAATGGGCAAAACATAGTAATTGTGGGTGTCTACATAACTCCGAATTCACATATCAACGACATTATCGCATTTTTACATGGTTTGTTATTAAGATACACTTGTGATGGTGGTAAACTTCTTCCTCAACGTGACGATCTGAAACCTCTCATATTAACTGGAGATTTCAATGTAAATTTTGCATCGGAGACTTCCATGAAATTAATATAATTTTTAGAAAATCGAATGAATTTACAAATGAGTAATGACCGATATGTTTCAACAACAAAATCAGGAGCAACAATAGATGCCGTATTTTCTCGCTATATCGACACAATCGAATCAAGAACACTCGTAATAATATTTCAGTTTCCACAAGCCGATTGTATCCACTTCAGCTATTGCACCACCAATACAAAATGTACAGGATATTGAAGCACCGACTAATGTACAAATTTCAGAAATAACAATATTATCCTCTATTATTTTATGTAATTTTATAAAAAATCATTTCAATCCTCATTAAAATATTTCAATTTAATCCAGAAATTAAGAAGTTTCATTTCAAATACAGTAGAGCGCCGATTATCCGAAACAATTGGTGCAGAGGGTGTTCGGATAATCGATTTTTCGGATAAACGAGCATTTGCGAAATTCCAGTTCTTTGTTGCGGGTAGGGTAATAAATCATGTCATTGGATTAGGAATATATATTATGTATGTAATGCTTTTTAATGATACACTAGAGTACAGTACATATTATGAATAGTCACATTTAAGTAGGAATTGCACACACGGTACATAAATACATATGTCTAAACATTTTTTAACAGTACAAAACTAATCTAAAAAAAAAGTCGAACATATTAGTTTGCTTAAGTTTTTAGACTCGTTTTTTTGCCGCCAAATCTCTTAGGCGCTTTACAGACTGCACAGAATCGCATTCGCCTTGGTGTCCCAGCCATTTAATAGCAGTCTCAAATCATTTAAAGGCTTCTTCATTGGACGGACATTTTTCAGCTGAGACGATGTCATCACTAGTTTCGTCTTCATCGTCGTCGTCTTCAGGAACTTGAACCTGTGCTATTATATCGTCGTCTATCAACAATTCGCAGCCAGGATCATCCTCGTCAAATTCTAGCCATTCAGGCACGTTTTCTTAGTCACATTCTTCAAATCATGAAACCTCTTTCATCAACTCAACCATTTTTGAAACAAAGTTTTCATTTGTTGGTTCTTCAGATGTAAGGCTAGCTCCGGATTCAACTGCTGGGCAAAGCTTATTCCAGGATTTCTTTAGAGTAAAAGCTTTGACATAAGTCCACGCTTCTGCTGCCATGTTAACAGCATCCTTCAAGTTAATACCTTTGTAGATTTCAAGAATTGTTTTATCTTCCTCTTGGCCGATTAGTACACTACCAAGCAACGCTTTTCTGTTGTAATGTTGAAAGACTGAGGTAACATTGGGTGGCAAAAAAATCACCTTAAATTCTCCATCTTCTCTCTCAAGTGAAAGGTTTGAGGGATGACTTGGAAAATTATCAATCACTAATAAAACATTTCCAGTGTCTCCAGTTTCTATCCCATATTTTTTAACCTCTGGAATGAATACAGCGTCATACCACTCGATAAATACTTGAGTGTCCATCCTGAAATTAATGAGAGATTGCCCAAACAAAACTGTCGGCGTCGAATGCGCGTTCGTTTCGCGGCACGATAACACCACAGACGCTGTTATATATATTTAGGAACTGCGATACTAACTTCAATTCATAAAGCGCGTGACAGAAAGCAAGTATGTACATACTATGTACAACGCTCTCAATACCTATGAATCATCTTCTAAATATAACATGCTATCGATGAAGACACGGAAAATGCCAAAATCATGACGTTCCCTTGCGTCGCTCTCTGAGTCATTTCTATTAAACGTTTCTATTTCATTTGTACATACTTTTTTTATTCTTTATATCCGAAAAAGGCGTCATGTTTCCTTTCGGTTAACCGACGTTTCGGATGACCGGCTTTCGGATAATCGACGCTCTACTGTATGCGCACATAGTGCGGCTGGACTTTTTTTATTTTCTTTTTCAATTTATTATAGATCACTTGCATATGTGACCTGGTCTACGAAAAGGTACCTTACGTGCGAGAACAAGTTTTCGAGAAAACAGCAGTTAAAGTTTAAACTTCTAAAAACCCTTGTAACTTTTTTAAATATTAATATTTTTCAATCCGGTTTGGCTTATTTTCTTCAGCATAGATCACAGTATCAATAAAATCACAGAAGTAGTGAAAAACATTTTTATATATATAAATAAATAAGAAAAAGTGAATGCAAATCGCAGAAATCGTTTTAAAAAATAAGTTAGCTTTTGTATTTTCGTATTTGTACTTTTCTTTTTTTTTTACTTTTAACAAACTTTTAAACAAATTATGACTTTCTGGTTTTCACCATTTTAAAGAGCCTTCCACTCACTATTCGAATCAACAAAAAAGTGAAAAATGATTATTTGACACGTGAGGTACCTTTTCATAGACCAGGTCACATATATTGAAACACTACACTAACGAACTAAGCCCATCAAAATTTTCTATTTTGACTTATTCCTGGCGTTTAATTTGAATTTTACGCTTTGGAATTTTATGAGTATTGTCGGTTAAAACGTTCCCCAAAGTTCTTTCCCTACATAGTCCAAAGTAGCAGTTGTTAGCAAAATGGATACTCCGTTGGATTTCAAAGTTGACGGTATTGCTGATTTCTGAATAAACGAAGTCTCTTATTACTTCCGAATTATAACTGTCAGCAGAGACGTTTGACTATTTATTTTCGCAGTTCGCATTCCAAATACTCACGACACTTTTAAAATATCGGAAGTATTTACTCTTTGATGAACAGCAAATTTATATAGGAAAATAACGGCGCCAACCGACAATGGACAACGTAGAGTTGCATTCAGGGTTAGCTAATCGTTCATCTTGTCTTACATTTTCTATTATGTATGTGAACTTGGCCTATTACAATATATTAAGACATTTAAAGTATAACAATTTTATGGATGTAATTACTGCATGTACATTTGTGAAAATTTTGATTATTTCCTCGCCAATTTCAACTTACGTACATATGTCACAGCTACAAGAGAAAGGTATTTGTTTGTGTTATTTGACGAGTAGCACATACGAGTATGCCTGTTTACATGAGTGTGTGGCTATAGTAAATATTTGGTTGCATTTATGGTAATTAAATCAAGTCAGATTACTTTGTAGATGCCATTAATTGTAGATAACAAAAGCCTGCTGCCAAAGGCTGAGACAAATGAAAAGCAGCTGGCTGACAATATTTAATGATAAAGTGCAAATGTCTTCTAGCTGATGGCATTTCAGTTCAACTGTTGCAAGCTTTAATAATACGAATTTACTCAAATGCTGGGTAGTATTTAAACGAATTTGTTGTTTTGTTAAAGGCTAGAAGCCTTGCAATTAATGTGAAGAAGCTAGAAAATAGCTTTGAATTATATATGCTCGGTCCGACTTCTGTGCAATTTGAACTAAATTTTATAAGTATTTGCTAAAAAGTTTTATTCTAAGATTAAATTTTAAAAGAGTTGGGCGTTATGCTATTCAAATTCATTACATACTCATTTAATATATGAGCCGTTTATTTTGAAAGTGGTTTAAAAAAATTCTAGTTAATGATAACAATGATTTGGGGCACTTGAAAACGCAAAAGCAATTATTTTGAAAGTGGTTTAAGTCCACTGAAAGAAATAATTTTGATATGGACTGTCTTACGTTATAAAATGCCGAAAAAATGCATTATTGCACAGTACAGTAATAAAATTCACTACGACACAGTAAAATTTATAACGGGGAAAAATTATCAATTGGCGTTTCTTTGGTAATATGAAAGTGTTTCTTACTTACTTACTTAGGCGGCTATAACAATCCGTTACCGAGTTACGGCCGACTTCACTAGCTCTCTCCAGGCGCATCTGCTCCGCGCGCGCCTTCTCCAATTCTGTACACCAAGCGAGCATAGGGTTTCCTCCACCTGGCCTTTCCACCGGAGCAATGGTCTTCCTCTGCGTCGGCTCCTTTGGACTTCGCCCTCGAACACCTTCTTTGCTTCTTCATCCATACGCACGACATGCCCTAGCCAACGCAGGTGTTGGATGGCGATGCGTTGAACTTCGTCAATGTCGGCGTAGAGCTCATACAGATCGTGATTCATTCTTGAACAGTAGTCTTCGCCAACGCGCACAGGACCGAAGATCTTACGAAGAACTTTTCTCTCGAACACCCCAAGAGCGGCTGCATCGCTTTGTGACACTACCCATGCCTCTGCGCCATAAAGCAACACGGGTATGATGAGCGTCTTGTAAAGTGTCAGTTTGGTCATGCGAGAGAAAGTATAGTTGTCCGCAATGACGTGCGTTCCTATACGCCGTATGTAGAATAATAATAAATAAATCAGCAAGGTCTCTAATAAACGACAATTTTTCTATTTCGTCTCTGAAGGTGGATCGAAAACTTAGAATTTCTCGGCCAAATGATTCAGATATTTCTTTTTTATAAATCTCAACAAACTCTAGAGCATTTTTTAATAGATCAGTGTGATTTAAAACTTTTAAAATGGAAGGCTGTAAAACATTGATTTTTGAAACAATTTCATTCATTGGAATGAAACGCGATTTCAGTTGGTTTATAATGATGTACAATACTCGAAAGAATATATTCACTCTGAACAAACTTTCCGGATCTTGGAGGCACTCATCTTAGCAGAGCTCTTCAAAACATCGTTTTACCTTCCTCTGACGAGTATTAGAAGATTCAGGGACCATTTTTCAGCTACACTATTCGCTTATTTGCTTCCATCTTCAAATTTTCAAATTCATGTCGATACCTTTCCAATACTTCTAAGCAGATTTTCAAACGTTTTACGGCATTTGAAAGATCGGTGGCTTTAGACGGAAGTGCTTTAGAGCCTGCATCGATAGTAAGTAGGATCTTACAATGGAAAACCAGTAACATCAGAAAATTGTAGTTTTCGGTCTTCTTTTTGAGTGAAACAGCTTAATTTTTTTCATCTGATTTGCAATTTAACAGGATTGTTTTCGTTAGCGCTTTTTGCACTTTAACAAACCGAAATTTTAAAGCAAAAACGGCATCATAACGTCCTTCCCATCTAGTAGGGTTGAATGTTTTCAATGTTATTGAATTTGAAGACTGACTTTTTTCATTAGATATCAAACTTGATAAAATATTCCATCTTTTGATACTTTGCCCAAAAATATTACAAATTTGTTGAATTGTTTCAAAAAAATTTTGCATATCAATAACCTCCCTCACTGCATCATTGAGTACTAGATTTAAATTATGAGCAGTACAGTGAACATATACGGCATTTGGCTCAACATATTTTATGAGTTTTTGAACTCCACCATAAGTCCTTTCATTGTATTAGCACCATCATATCCTTGTCCTCGACACTTATTTAGAGGAATATTTTTGTCATTTATGGATTCAATAATTTGCTTGGACATTGCTAAGGCAGTTTGATCTTTAACTTCATGAAATCCCAAAAATGTTTCTTTAATGACATGTGCCTTAGGGATCCCATTACAATCTTTTTCGATCATACAATAACGGTAAAGTTCACACATTTGATCAATTTTTGAAATATCTTGCGTTGTATCGAATATGAAAGAGTAGAATGGTGCGTCATTTATTTCATTTATATGTGCATTTTCTACTTTTAAAACCAGGATAGAAATTAGCTTATTTTGTATTTTCGGACTTAAGTATTTTATTTGGCCCTTTGGTTTATTTAACAACTCTTGCAAAATCGGATCGTATTTTCCTAATAACTCAACAATACTTAAAAAGTTTCCTTTGGAACTTGGATCACTGCTATCTGCGTTTTCTCTGTGGCCACGAAAGGCTAAATTACATGTTGAAAGTGCCATCAAGGAGCCTAGAAAGACTTGTCGCCAAAAGGATTTTTCTTTTTTGATCATAGACAGTTGCTCTTCATCGAGTGTTCCATGTAGTCGCCACTGTTGATACGTAAGACAGGAATCGAGATGAATTTTTGATGTCTCGTGTCTTTGTATGCGATCTACAATATGTTTCCAGTCGTCATAGCCCACAATCCAAACATTTTGTATATTCTTAGATGCCCGATTTGCGAATAACCAACACGGCTCACAATACGCACTCTGAAGTATTAAAGAATAGGAAAGCCATGTACGTTCAAGCTTGACGCCAGACTTGGAAACAATATAGTAATGTTTTTCTATAAAAGATCTATTGTTACTATCTTTTAAAAAAGGGCCATTAGGTTTGCAATGTCCGTTTTCAATCACGAACTTTTTCACTTGATTAGTTACCTCTTTAAAATTACCCAAAATGTAGTCGTTAGGCTTAAATACGTGCACGATTTAAATTTTGAAGGGATAAAGTCAGAGATCCTTCGTGTACAATAGCTTTAGAAAGTTTCAAGGCACCAAGACAACAACTTTCTTGCACCTGGATTGAGGTGGATTATCGGGTAACGAATTTTATATTTTCATATGTTTATTTGTCCTCGAAGTCTGGCAGGACCCGGCCGTGAGCTCATTTGGACACGAATCATTGGGCTTAATATACACTTCTACTTTTTTCAACCATCCACGCCGACATCGTGACTAAATAACCCGCGAAGCTAATGCGGTCCCCTCGACGCTAAGCGGCTAAAAGGAAACTTTAAATTTAAAACCTAATTCTGGCAGCGGGCACCCTGTACAAGTATATGAATATTTATGGAAGAAAAAGTTTCATCTTTTGAAGTATTTCACTTTCTCAAGTATCTGTTTCAGAATATTCTCCAGAAATGCAATTTTCTTACTCTAACCCAGCTTGCATGGTTGGTTCTTCATCCCTGGATCATCTGTAGCAAGGTGAATTGAAGTCCTATTGTGCGAATACTTCTTGGGATTCTAGCTTCGATTAAATCGTCATGTTTAATGACCTCTTGCGCAGGAATTTTGCTGAATTTGCAAGACATTCAGTGAATGTATGAAAAAATATTAATATTCAGTCTTAATTATTATTTCTTTTGTGTAAAAAAAAAACATTTTACGGACACTCTAACATTTCATTTCATTTCATTTTAAGCATTCAGTCTGTCAACAGAAGTGTACATGTCAGCAGAACATCTTCCTTGCTTTTCAGAACGACGAGCAAGATGATTTCTTCCGTCGTACCTAAGTGCCGCTTCCTCCAGCTGTTTTTTGCGCGCGCCAAATGCTTTAAGCTTTTCTGAAAAATGCTTACCATAATAGATGACAATCTGTCGCCTGAACTCTAATTGCAATATTTCTGAGTAAACTGAGCGGTGTAATTGCCACGCATTTTGTACTGACATATCACCACTAGAAAAAGCCATTGCATATTTTTTTGGTTTTCATGCCGATTCTGTAAAAACTCACTTTCGAATCCACCCGATCCACTCCCTCTGATGTTACGAGCCATACTTTGAAGAAAAGTTAAGATATATTTTTGCGAAACTCAGCAAGGACACTTACATTAATATTGGGTAGTCGAAAAAGTCTTTTCGTATTTTGTCAATAGATGTCGTTGGAGTCATCTATCTCCAGTGCTACTAATCACATTGTGTCATATGACATTTTAAGCTTCATTTAACCAAAAAAAATTAAATTCAGAGAAGTTGAAAAAAAGTTATAGCTGTTCAAAAATGAGTGAAAATAATGAAGAAATTCGCTATATTTTGAAGTTTTTGTATGAAAAAGGGAAGAATGCCCCGCAAGCCAGCAATTAAATTTGTGAAGTTTACGGAGACGATGATGTATCAGTTCGTGTAGCACAACAATGGTTCGCTCGCTTCCGTTCTGGAAATTTCGATGTGAAAGATGCACCTTGCTCCGGTCGACCTATCGTTGAAAAAGGCGATGAAATTATGGAAAAGATTGACCAGGACCGTCACATAAGCTGCCATGACATCGCCAAGGCACTAAACATTCATCAGCAAACGGTTTTGAACCATGTAAAAAAGGCTGGTTACACAAAGAAGCTCGATGCTTGGGTACTACATGAACTGTCTGTGAAAAATTTAATGGACCGAATTAACATCTGCGGTTCTTTGCTGAAACGAAGTTAAATCGAACCATTTCTGAAGCGAATGGTAACAGGAGACGAAAAGTGGATCAAATACGACAATAAGTGCGAAAAAGATCATGGTGCAAGGGTGGTGAAGCTCAACAAATGGTCGCAAAGCCAGGATTGACGCTTCGAAAGGTTATGCTGTGTGTTTGGTGGGATTGGAAAGGAATCATCCACTATGAGCTGATCCAGCCTACTCGAACGATTGATTCTACACTTTACTGTCAACAACTGATGAGATTGAAGCAAGCAATCGAAAAAAAACGGCCAGAACTGATCAGCACAAAGGGCGTCGTCTTCCATCAGGACAACGCTAGGCTACACACTTTGATGACTCGGCAAAAACTGGGAGAGCTTGGCTGGGAAGTTTTGATGCATACACCATATAACCCTGACCTTGCACCATCGGACTACCATTTGTTTCGGTCAATGCAGAACTCCCTTAATGGAGTAAAGTTGGCTTCAAGAGAAGCCTGTGAAAATTACTTGTCGTAGTTTTTCGCCGAGAAACCACAAAAGTTTTACACTGATGGAATAATGTCTCTAGAAGAAAAATGGCAAAAGGTGGTCGACCAAAATGGTACATATTTGGTTTAATAAAGTTAAATATTTTGATAAATTTTCTTGGATTTGGTACACTTTCTGAGGCAAGTGGCAACCGTGACAGCAAAATCATTTATGAAAGCAATCAGCTAATATGAAACTAGAGCTTTATTCATACTTTTATTTGCTTCCAGCTGGTTTTCGCACATTGTGTTTTACGTTAGTTTGAATTAAGAATAAGCAAATGGACCAACAAATGTCTCAATAAGTTGAGTCCGTCGCGTTGAAAATGTTAACCAATTTATTGATAACAAATTTTAATTTAACGAATAATGGCTTATACATATTAAATGAGATGAAACTAACCCAAAGTGGTTTTGAATTTTAACCACAACTATGTGAAGATCACAGAGCGTGGTTACTTTTGGTTACGGGAGAATTAGCTTTTAATTAGTCGTACATAAAAGGCAATATAAAACCCGCCGTAAGGGGTACTGAATTCTACCAACATACACCTTTGTATACACAAAAGTCAAAAAGGCCACAATAACAGCCGTGAAGAAAACTTGCTCATTAAAAGTTTGCAGCTGAAGGAGCAAAAACATGGCATAGTCGGATTAAATGGTTTGGCGAACTTTTCAAACACACTACGAGTACACACAAAGAAAAATGAAATGGTTGGTGGGAGAGTATTATTTCTTAAAGGCGATAATTAACGCCTTTTTAACTTCTTACAATTCAGTATTTTCAGCTTTATTTTGGCCCCAGGACGTGTACGTTTCTTTGCGAAATAAGGAAGAAAGGAATTACAATATTTAAATGAATGCATATTTTAGCAAAATGCAACGATGCAAAAATTTCAGGAAAGATCAAATTAAGCTCTAAGAGCATATTTCAAAAGCTAAGTTGAAATGGTGTCAGAAATTCATTTGTAAGCATTGTGTGCACAATGGAATAACTACTATGTCCTGTTGTTGCTCCTGCTGCTCTGGGTTGCACTTGCTTCGCCTGCTTCGTTAGCAATCTGTAGCATCGCTCGTACATAAAAAAAGATATCTGCTTCAACGTCGGCTTGTCTGACTTTTGGTCATGTTGCCATGTAAATTAAGTGTCTTCATTAGGACAGCAACGGAAATACCCACTGATTGGAAGTAATCACGCAAATCACGTACGCTTAACTACTCAGCTCACACGAATCTGTCTAAGCCTGATTTGCACCCCATTTTACTTGTACAAGGTATAAGGCCCTTCCAGTGTAATTGATGTTTACCGAGAATATTCTGCACGCATACCATTGACCGACTGCCACGCCATATGGGAGGTGGTATGATGGAAAGTGGATTGTCAGTAAGTATGACAAACGTTTGCACACCTTGTTCTTGATATTTAAGAATACACTTGCGCAGCTTGACCACCACCCTAATTTTTCTCACATATTAATATGCTCTTCAAACGTGTGATGTTAAGAAAACACGACTGCCTTTCTTCTATGAAGGGAGGTCAAAAATACCTTCGCTACGCGTTCATCACGTTGGAAAACTAACTAAAACCGAAGAAAATTTCAAGTTTGGACACTTAATTTTGAAAGATTTCATATTGCTCCATAAGTAGTCGACAGTGAACTGCCAGGTATTAGTATTATTATTAATATATTTATTCATGCCAGTAAACTGCACATAAGCTTTTAAGCACATAATAATTTATGCAATAATGTGAGTACGTAATAATAGAAAATATGTCCACTTATACCTAGAGCAATTTATATAAATCAAATTGTTTTACTAAATTTAATGAAATTAAAAAAGAACAGTTTGTGCAAATAAAATCGTAAGAGTTAGAATAACATATGGCTTAAAGTTAACTAAGCAAATGAATAAATATTTAACGCTAGCATGAATGGCCTTTATAGAAATTTGCGTTGGATTCCGTATTTTAACAGCGCTGCCAAAAGAAAAAATTTAGAGGAAACAGTGTAATTGTGTTTTGTTACAATGAGTTTACAGGTTCTAAGTCTCTGGTCAAGGGTTCATTTTTTAAATTAGTATTCCGGGTTTTTATGGAAAAATTTATGCAAAAACAAAAGGTTGCGGCCTTTTAAGAAAAGAGACAGGCTACACTTTAGTATCTATATCTTCGGCAATCTAATCAAAATCGCGGGTGCTTTTCTAAGAGATTGAGAACTTAAAATGAGAAAACAAAACAGAAATTTTGTTTGAATGAATTTTATTTTAACATAATTATATATTATTTTAACATAACGTCCGCCATATAAATAAATAATAAGTCTGGCCATATGTCGTCAATGATGGTTTGAATATTGCAACCACCGATTGTAAAGCGCGCTGTATGGCAAGTTGCCCCTTCTTGTTCGAACCAAATTTCGTCGATGTTTAGTGGATTGATAATTGGAAACAAAAATTTAGTTAGCATGGCCCTATAGTGCTCGCCATGCCCTGTAGTGGCAGTCCCGGTGGGGCAGCACCAGCTGAAGTTGTAAAAACTGCACACGAGAAAAGAGTTTTGGATCTTGTCATCTATGCCTTTGGTTTTCGTGACATGTTTTGCTCGTTTATTTAGCTTTGCCCAAATAGATACAAATAGATTCAACCGCCTACAAATAAGTGGATACGTTTTTAAAGCAATTAAGAATGTCGTTAAAATAGTAAATAAAATTGGATCTAGTATAGATCCCTGTGCCGCCCCTGAGTGGATTTTCCTTAGCTCGGGGCTTCTGTTTTTAGCTCATTTTTCCATTAATTTTAAAGCACCATCGGAAAACCCAAAATATTTTTCTAGCTTAAATAGAAGTACTATGTGGCCAAGCTTGCCAAAAGCCGTGGAAAATTCTGCAATAAAAAAACTAGAACAGTCAATTCACCTCTGTTAAATTCCGGTCGAATATCTTCAGTTGCTATTAGAAGCACAACTGTTAACACTTCAGTATATTCAGATTGATTCGCTGTGAGAAGTTTATTTTTGTCTGGATAACTGACTATTTGTGTTACCATTAGGCCTTTCAGGACAAGGAATACGGAAATCCGAAGGTAAAGTAACCGCAAGCTTTTTGTGATTCGGAGTAACCCTAACTATCTTCCGGGTGTCTGGGATTTTTATTTAAATTATGCTTGACCATAATATATTTATGTCTATTAGGAACTACTGTCGGGATCCTATCTTGAACCACAAATATTTACAAGTAAAGTTGCTGATTAAAATTATATTTCTAATATTCTCTATATTTGGAACTTTAAGGGGACTTTTAAGAATATACTGTGAATTTCTAGTGCGGAAATTCCCAATATTATAACTTCTACAGCCCATTAAGTAGGTAGAGAGCGGTACGCGCGCTCCTGTCCCTCAAACTTTAAACTCATTTATCTTGAAACGACTTTTTTTTCGGCACGGCGGGGATGAAAACAAAAAAACTATTCAACCGAATCACTTGAAATTTGGATATGTTGTTCACAACATGTATCGCTATCGTCGGAACTAGAATCATAATTTTATTTAAATAATTTCCTATTTTTTAAACTAAAAAACTAGTGAAAAAAACCCGATTTTAGTTCCGACCATAACTGCACTCTTTCTGATTAAGAATCTTCTTGAATTTTGTGTTTCAGATGAGTAGAAGTCTCGAAATCATCTACGCCGTCCGGGTTCGATTTTTCGAGAGGGTCATCTTCAGCGGCATTTTTATAATAATAAATATTGTTTCAATAAGCTCGAAAAGTTGAAACATAGTTTTTTAAATTTTTAATGGCAAAAAAAAAATCGTGAAAATAGGTGAAATTTTCGTGCTCTAGACCACCGGGTACCCTTAAACAAACAATTTTTTTAACACTACTTACATCGAAAAAAACAAGACCACATAAAAAAATTTCCCTACTAGTTGTGGTTAAGGTCGAGATATATGGAAGGCGTGCATATATTTGTAATATGATACGATTTCTGAGAATATGTAAGTAATGAATATATAAAAAGAAAATATAAATAGAATAAATATAAAAAAATCAAACAAAAATTCAGTAAGGTAAAGCTGGAGCATACAAATTTGCAGAGTAAAAGGGTTTCCTTATTTTCGTTTGATATCAAAAACCAAATTCGTGATGGAAATATTATCACATTAAAATGTTTTACGAATATAAAAAAGTCCCGAAAATTATATTATAAAATACTTTCCCCTAAGTGCACATAAGCATACATAGAAGTTGTCCTAGGAATTTGTCATTTCGAATTTTTAACAGATTCCGAAATACTCTTATCTACTCATTAGGTCCAGAGTGGTAAGTACACGCGGGACTCTGTAGCTTCTCTACGACGTCGTTAATCAGTGGTGTCGAAAAGTGATTTCTTCGTTATTTTCTCGTTCGAAAGTCTCTGGTTATAGCATAACCTCTTGCTAGCTAACAAAGTGTTTAAGCGCCAAATATATAATAGATATGTAAATATTCTAGGTACACATATGGCAGAAAAACTCTACGTTTATCCACTTATATTTTCTTGAAGTGTGGACAATTTAAAACTGTGAGTTATTTATTCAATATATTTTTTTAGTTTATTTAGAAATAATTCTCACACAAAATTCAGCATCAACAACTTAATTAAATTCTAAATGAGATCAAATTAAAGAAAAATATATTGGGTTTGAGAATATGTAAGTTCATAGCGTTTTTATATTTTCTTTCACTTCACAACGATTTGTTTGCTGTTTGGCAAGGAGTAAGTATTCATTCGATAGAACTCTCTCTGCTCTACAAAACTATGTTAACTGTATTTTTGAGCTCTTTAGATTTCAATTAGTTTTGAGGCTTAGAAATAGGCAAAAATCAACATTTTCGACACCTGCCCTTCTTTGCTTTTCATCGAAATCAAAAAGCT
The DNA here is from genome assembly GCF_028408465.1 of Anastrepha ludens. Classification (NCBI taxonomy): domain Eukaryota; kingdom Metazoa; phylum Arthropoda; class Insecta; order Diptera; family Tephritidae; genus Anastrepha; species Anastrepha ludens. Next base: position 57,267,323 of record NC_071501.1, read on the forward strand.
GCCGAAGTGGTCCGAGACATTTGTGACGTGCATGGAGAAGGCGTCATCGGCGAGTCTACAGCACGGAAATGGTTTGAAAAGTTCAAAAAACAGCAACTTTGACGTCGATGACACGTCTCGTAGTGGAAGACCTTCTATATTCGAAGAAGAACTTCTCAAATCACTTTTGAAGGAGAACGGCCACCAAATCAGTCGTGAATAGGCAAAAAAAATGAAAACTGCGGTCGCAAAACGATTATATATCACCTTCGTTCGATGGGATTTACCGAAAAATTGGGGATTGGGAGCGTCACGAGCTCAACAAAAAATTCAAATTGCTTCTCAGCATCTCGTCCGCCATCGAGCAACACGCGGTCATAAACAGGCCAGGCCGTATGTTGCACATGTCATCACATGCCACACTCCAAGAGTTCGAATGGGAGGCCCTTCAGCATCCGCCGTATTCTCCGGACCTTGCACCGACCGATTACCATCTTCGCCGCTCTCTGTCAAACCATATGAAGGGTGTTACCTTCGATAACAAAGATGTCCTTCAAAATTGGCTCAACAACTTCTTTTACACCAGACCAGGTGATTTTTGGCGGAACGGCATCAACATATTCGTCGAGAGGTGGGAAGAGGTTGTAAACAAGAACGGTTATTATATAAGTGATTAACTTGTTGATATAATTATTGGTTTTAATTTAAATAAAAGTCTTTGGTAAAAACGCTACTAACTTATTTTCCAACCCAATAGTTTAAGCTGAACAAAAAAGTCTGCGTTCACTTCAAGAACGAATAAAGGGAACACAATAATGTTATAGAAATTCAGGAATCCAATAGCTACAAAATGTATAGATAGTAAATTAAGAGCTGTTTTCGTGACGTGAATCCGGTTTTTTTTAAGTATTGTTCGTACTGTATCCGGATATACCTACATATCTCTTTATGGAACTTTTTTTCTATGTTCTTTCCGATCTAGTTTGCTGTCAGTCGCAGTCACAAGGGTGGTTAATTGACAAATTTCTCTCTCCGTAAGTTTTGATGGGCGTCCGGAACGAGGCGTGGATTCCTAGAATTTTGTTTGCTTCAAGTTGTTAATCGCTCTTTGGATAGATGAGTACTGCCTGCCAACAATTTTCGCGATCTCCTGATGACTCTTACCATTTTTCCAGCAACCAGCGATTTTTGTTTCACTAATATCTATCTCCTTCCTTTTTCTATCCATAGTTAAACAAAATATCGTTCTTCTATCAATGATATCTCATAAACCTTGCTTGTTAACCGCTACTAATACTCGAATGTTAAAAAAATAAGACTGACTGTTTTTCTTCTTTTTCAACCAAACAATAGTTACTACTGGACGCACACTTTTTCTCCTGAACTCATTTTACCTTCGGAAGACACACTGGTTTGTGAGTCACCCCACAAAATGACTGGAAATATATCGCTAGCTATTAGTACATAGCCGCAGGTAAAATTGCGCGAAATTTTGCGCATGGACTCTTTAAATAATATTAATAAAAGTAAATTTCTGATAATCTTCAGATTCATATATTTTTACAATTTAATGTTTTAATACAAAGGTTGAATTTAGACTTTCTCTGCCATGCGTGTGCGTGCCGAAGACTTCTTTTGTTAAGAAGACTGCTGAGTTCATTTTGCGTTCACAAATAAACACCATACAAAAAATATTTTCAACTATCAGAAGTCCACATACATATCTTTTGTTATGGAAAGGTCGAAATAATTTGCAGAATACCATGAACTTTCTGTCTCACAATACGCCGTGGAACCTTTACTTGCGAATACCTCACATAACCGGATACCTGCTTTTTTATTTTGATGGCTTCATCACCCCTCGTAAGCGGTCGCGGAGTAGAACAATAAATGAATAGTAGAATGCATATATGTATGTACAAATATGTATATATACACACATACGTCCACTAACAAGCATTGGTATAAAACATAAGGGCGGGCATAAGTTTTTGCACACGCAACGGTATCAATTTGTAAAAATATTTAGCTTTAAGCTGTTTGTTTGACTTCGATGCAATAAATGATATTTTGATATCCACACTATCAATGAAAATTGTTAATAAACATCAAAAGAGCTCACTTTCCGAAGACTCTTTATTGATCACCTGGAAATTACCTGGCAAAATACACGACGGAAGAGAAGGACGGTGCGACAAACGAATGTTTCTGGAAGCGCCTAGACCATACTTATGAGCACTTCCCCCCACCACGACATTATTATCGAAGCTGGAGATATTGATGTCAGAACGGTTACGGAAGGGATTTTTGGCCGCATAGTCAGAAAATTCAGACGACAAGACGAAAGATTTATTAAAGAACGGAGTTTGAGCCACTTCGCGAGGGTCCAAAATATGATAGCCTGTGGCACAAGATTCAGCCCAAAAATAATCATCATTCTGATCGAAAAACGCGAAACCAAAGTGATTGTTGAAAATTACCGTTATATTGCAGGCAGGTGTGGTTACTAACCGACTACGCCAATTTTCTATACCGAACTACCGTTCACATACCTATGTTATACTATGACTTCCCAGTTCCACGGAAATATAAGTATATTTATTTTTGTTCGAGTTATTTTGCGCACGGACGGCAAAACATGATTAAATTGTTTTTCCTCATCATTATGTTATGTGAACAAAACTATGATACCTTGAATACAAGTGCATAGATATAAAAGAATTAATTGTGGGCATTTACGTCTTCAGGGTCGTTTGTTCCAGAATTTCCTCTTTCAATAAAGGTTATCTGGGGATACAAGACTTCGCGTTGCGAAGAGAAAGAAAAAATATAGTTTTCGTAATGTGATGCCACGTTTTTCGCGCCATGTTTTTCACCGTTATATGAAGCACAGCTAAACGTTCATGTATAGGAGATAGGTATACCACGAATAAAAAAATTGTGGTATTAAATAAAATCTAAATGCTTTGAAATAAATATTTATATATTGTAAATAAAACATTGAAGAAGTGAAATGGAAAACAATTTAAAAAAATTGTGTAATTGCTTAATATCATACATAGTTATTGCACTACATAGAAAAAGGTTTCGTTGCTGCGTTGTTCGAATTTGACTCCCGGAACTAACTTTTCACTGCCTGCTAATTTATGAATCGTCAAATCTGCAGTCAACTCAATACAACTAACCTCGGTAGTACTTATGTTCTCGCTGAGATGGTATTTTTTAAACTTAAGAAGAGTAGGGTTATCAATAATTGGATTTTTGTTGGTACATTCAAAAATGTCAAATGTGATACATATCTTTCGGTTTAGTTACTTTTCATACTTTCAAATTCTCTAATGTCCTTAAACTCTATATTATTTTTCGAAATAATAATAGGACTATGAATAAGTTCGTGCGGTTTTTTTTCGAAATTTTAAACTTTATTGACGTAAAATGGTTACAAATTTAATATTCAAAATATTGTCCATCGCTTACTACTACTTTTCCCCATCTTTCTGGCAATTCACGGATTCCCTTTGTGAAAAATTCGGTCGGTTTTGCCGCAATCCACGAATCGATCCATTTTTTGACTTCATCGTAATTACGGAAGTGCTGGTCAGCCAGGCCATGTTGCATCGATCGGAAGAGATAGTAATCGGATGGCGCAAGGTCTGGACTATACGGCGGGTGGGGTAGAACATCCCATTTGAGCGTTTCTAAGTATGTTTTGACCACTTGTGCAACATGTGGCCGAGCATTGTCATGTTGCAAAATAACTTTGTCGTGTCTATCGGCGTATTGCGGCCGTTTTTCTCGCAGTGCTCGGCTCAAACGCATCAATTGTCGTCGGTAGACATCCCCCGTAATCGTTTCATTCGGTTTCAGTAGCTCATAATACACAACACCCAGCTGGTCCCACCAGATACACAGCATAACCTTCAGGCCATGAATATTCTGCGCCGACGTCGATGTTGAAGCATGGCCAGGGTATCCATACGTTGCCCGACGTTTTGGATTGTCGTAATGGACCCACTTTTCATCGCCAGTCACAATTCGATGCAAAAAACCCTTTCTTTTGTGCCGTTGAAGCAGTTGTTCGCATGCCATAAAACGGCGTTCAACGTCTCTTGGCTTCAATTCATACGGCACCCAATGGCCTACCTTTCGGATCATTCCCATGGCTTTTAAACGTTTGGAAATGGTTGATTGATCAACTCCCAAAGTTTTTGCAACCTCTTCTTGCGTTTGAGCCGGATCTTGATCGAGCAATTCCTCCAATTCGGTATCCATGAACTTTGGCGGCGCACCCTCGCGTTCTTCGTCTTCCAAGCCAAAATCACCACTTTTAAAGCGTGCAAACCACTTCTGGCACGTTCGCTCAGATAGAGCATGCTCACCATAAACTTCCACCAAGATACGATGACTTTCGGCTGCTTTTTTCTTCATATTAAAATAATGAAGAAGAACTCCCCGCAAAAACACATTATTTGGCACGAAATTCGACATTTTCAAGTGTGGTAAAAATATTGTTGTTTACGCTTCAAATAAAAAACTTATACTGACGTTTGTGCCTTACGACAGTAGCTCTCCAATGAATGTTTGGAAATGTGGATCGATGGAATAATAATCAAGTTACGCCATCTGTTGTAAAACCGCACGAACTTATTCATAGTCCTATTAAAAAATAATTCTTGTTAAATGAATTTATTACTTTGAAATATTTATACAATCCACTTCACAAATTGCTTACGTGCCACTCTCACAAAACAACATCGAGTCCCGTAAAAAGAGAAAGCACATGCATCCTTTTCAAAATTTTCGCATTAACTGTCAAATTTCATTACGCTTAATCATATCCAGTATTTTATTGTTCCTAACTCACAAATTTAATTATTTGTCCCCCAAAGTAAAACGTGTCTCAGTTTCCCATATATTTTAAAAACTGTTCACCGCCTCTGCTACTGCGCCCACCTGGATTTTCGCTCACCTGATGTTTTTATTTGTCCCTCATTGGACGTTTTATATTGTAATCTCACATATTTACTTAAATTTATATATGTGTGTTTGTGTGTCAATTTAAAAGTCATGCATTAATAACCCCGATCAAGGAGCGCTAACCGCGGTTTTTTTATTCTGCAGCTTCACCCTACAAACTGAACCTTTCTTAATAGCCTGAAATTAATTGTGCGAAATTTTCTTTCTTTTCAACTGGCATGCATGTGCACAGGCCCATGTACTTGTGCTCCTTGGTGTTTGCGCTTTTCTCTCGCTCTTTTCACATAGGCATAACAGTCTCAGCGAGGTGCTACGTTATTTAGCTGATGACATATCCGTTACGAACTAAAAATTGGCAGCGCAGTGTAGTACGAACACCACGCATATTCTTTTCCCTAGCAAATTGTTAAAAATCTCTTGTGTTAAATTTTTAATTTCTAAATTTCGGTACTCGAAGTTATTTATTTACGAAGCACTCCCATTTTTTTTTAATTTATGGTGTTGTGAATGAGTGAAGGTGGGAAGCCATACAGAAAATATACGGTATATAAATGGACATAAATAAATAAATAAAATTTCTTAAAAATAAAATATGAAAATACAGATATTTTAATAGATGTGAACTGAAATGAAACAAAAACCAATTTCTAGTACTGCATTTCAGAAATTTGACATTTTTCCTGATTTAATATTTCGATGTGTTACTAAAAGCTTACATTTATACCTTAGTAGTATTCATAACTCATGCAGCTTTCATGTACTTAGATATATATGCACATATAATTTTACAATACTTTGATTAATTTATTCAGCTTTAATCTGTTTTCATAGTCTGTAAGAAATACTGTATTTTTTAGACTATTAATTAATTAAAATAAAATAAAAATATGTAGGCATGTGTTTTTTTATTCTTTGATTAAATATTTACAACCTGACTGAATAATCTTCATTTACATTAAAAATATATTGTGTTAGTAAGTTCAAAAGCTATTATGCTTTCCAGCTCCGTTTCTTTTTTAATATTTTTACATTATCTTTTCAGATTAATCATAATATGGTTATAAACTCCATTTAACTGGATCTCATCATAATAGCATATTATTCTGTGAAGTAAATATGTTATACTCGTACCTGGCTTGCCCAATTGACAATTCATTCTAAAAGATTTTAATCACACGCTAATATAAACATTGCGGAGCAATCAGATCAATTCAATTTCATTTTCTCAGCATCCTTATTTAATATTTAGTAGTCAATATGTGGCAGCGGCGGCCGTAGCCGAATGGGTTGGTGCGTGACTACCATTCGGAATTCACAGAGAGAACGTAGGATTGAATCTCGGTGAAACAGCAAAATTAAGAAAAACATTTTTCTAATAGCGGTCGCCCCTCGGCAGGCAATGGCAAACCTCCGAGTGTACTTCTGTCGTGAAAAAGCTCCTCATAAAATCTGCTGAGAGGCCCCAAGGCCTCAATTTCAGCAATAACTTCTCCATTCGAGTGCAATTTTTACCGGCATTTTTTTTAGGTCTGCGAACAGATAGTAGTCGATGGGAGCCAAATCTATCGTATACGATGGATATGTCGAAGTTCAATTCATGTAGTTTTGATTGACTTGTGACACGGTGTTTTTGAACAGAGCTTTCTAATAGTCAGATGCTCATGCAATATAAAGCCAATACCAATAAAGATATCAACGACGTCAGCTAACTCACGCAACTGCACTTTTTGGCATCCACTGCATTGTGCATCATCGGTGTCTCTACGACCACGCTTAAGATAAGCAAACCATCGTTTTATTGTTGTATCTGATATGCCGGAGGCCTTTTCAGGCCATTGCTTTGTTTGAACGGAATTTTTTCCTATCAAGAAGCAGCGATAAATTAAGCGCGAAATTTGGTTGATCCATTGTTTTGAAAAAAAAAAAAAAAAAAAAAAATGTGGTGTCACGTCTAACACAATAAAGAGTTAATGAATAGAATATCATGAATTTGTAATAACTGTCTTTTTAAGGTTAGTAATAACTGGATAAAGTTAGTAATAACTGGTTAAGGTTAGTAATAACAAAATTATTCCCAGGTATGTGTTAGGCCCGAGAGGGCGTGTTTATCTGAAAAGTTATGTATCAGGTTAGTCCATAAGTTCGTGCGTTTTATAAAGGAGGTTTCAAAATTAATAAAAAAGATTTTTAAAGTATCTGTTAATCAATAATATATTTTGCTTCATTATTTACAATGTATTCCCAACGTTTAGGCAAATTTTTAATTCCCTGCTCAAAAAATTTGTTGTCCTTGGAGCCAAAATACGCTTCGATATCCCTTTTTATAGCTTCTTTTGAGGAGTAGTTTTGTTACTCATGTGGGATTGAAGTCCACGGAAAAGGTGATAATCACAAGGTGCAATATCCGGAGAGTATAGTGGATGCGATGCGGCATTTGCTCCCATCCGAGCTCGTTCAGCTTGCCTAATGTTTGCTTTGCGGTATGAGGTCTTGCGTTGTCGTGGTGAAACAAAACTTTGCGTCTATTCGCGTCTTTTTTTAAGTACCTTATTCAGGTTTGATAGCTGATGGGAATAATAATCAGCAGTTATCGTCTGTTTTGGTTCCAGAAGTTCATAATAAACAATATCGGTCGTATCCCACCAAATATACAGGAGACTCTTCTTGGGTTGAAGGCCATCTCTAGGGGTCGGTTCTGGTATTTCATCTTTATCTAGCCATTGGCGTTTGCGAACAGGATTATTGTAAAGGACCCATTTTTCATCACCAGTAACGATACGGTTAAAAAAACTTTCATTTTCAAGCCGTTGCAGCAGCTGAGAACACACATTCACTCTATGCTGATGGTTGGCGACGGAAAGTCTATGCGGAACCCATTTTCCTAGCTTTGAAACCTTTCCCAACTTAACCAGGTTCCTGTGAACTGTTGCATGCGATGAATTTAACCTCTGAACTATCATATCGGCTGTGAAATTTGGCTCAGCTTCCACCAGTTCGAGCAAGGCGTCGGAGTTAAAGACTTCAGGACGCCCAGCGCGAGGGGCATCCTCCACGACGCAGTTACCACTTCGGAATTTTGAAAACCACTTTTAAGCAGTCCTTACACTCACGGTATCCTCTCCGTGAATAGTGTTTATTTCTGCAGCAGCAGTAGTTGAATTTGTAACACTTTTATAGAAAAAATATCCGCGATTGAAATCACTTTTTGAATGCACTAGATATCAAAGAAAATATAAATAGTTCCGTTATATTCCGCGAATAATTTTTTGTACGCAAAAATCGTACAAAACTAAAATTATGGGTAAAATACGCACGAACTTATGGACTGACCTGATACTATCAAATATCTAATATAATTAGAAGTCAATGACCAATAATAATCCATTTAATTTGTGTAAGTTGTACACGATTATGTTTAAAACTATTTATTATAATTAAAAACTATTTAAAAACATGAAGTAGCTTACTTGCTAACTTAGTAGCTAACTTCTTTGGCAACATATTTAGCGCCAGTTCAATAAGAACCTACCTTTCTCAAACACGTGTTCAAATATTTAATGCGAAAGTGCATTCGAAATTTAAAAGAAAGCTTCTTCACATCTTCATCTAATACACTATTTTTTGGGTGCGAAAATTGTTCTTTCATAATAGATGTAGCGGCCTCGGTAGTCTAGCGTAGGTGGCATCCCAGAGGTTGTGGGCTCGAATCTCACGTAAAGCACGGTCTTCGCACTTTTCCAAACTTACCTACTTTCCTAGTTTCTATAAAAAAAAATTAATTCCTCATCTTCAACAACCTTATCTTCCAATCCTATCTCCCGCGCAAAAAGTCAGCGCATTACTTGCATTGTGGCTGCTAAAATAAGCATAAAAACCAAAAAAAAAGACACAGTTACATGTTGCATCTGTGGTGCCAGCAAGAGGAAACGGGCAATTGCGGTAATAGCGCAGACACACCAAATTCCGCGAAGTCCTCAACCATCACGAATCACGCATTCTTCTGCCAGAAAAATGTGACACACAGATGGCGCTTCGAGCAGTAAGAAGGCATTGTTCCTAAGCAACGACAAGTGGGCATTCCCACTACTTAGGACTGGTAGCGGCAGGCTAATCACCTACCCTGTCAGAAAGCAAAATTGATTAACGACATCAACGCAATACTGAGTCTTGTTGAGACCCTATGTTCCCGAGTGGAGTGAACAAGGAAAAAAGAAATAGATGTACCATCGTGTACTCGTTTTCATTCAATTTAGCAAAAGCTGTCTCAGGACGTGGGGTCAACAAATGGAAAATCGGGTTACACAGGCTTATTTCAAATACTTTAAAACTTTGAAGGCATTGGAAGATCGTCTCTGAAGTTTAGCTCTTTTCCGATTATCCCGGATCTCAAAGTCGGATGAATGAAGCCAACATATTTTTTCACCAGACTTCCTTAAGTTGCTGCACGACTGAATTCATTTTTGTTTTTTTTTTAATTCTTCCCAAGACACATGGACAATCTGTATGCCCTCTTGTGTCTATTAGGCAAAAGGCACAACTCTCATTTGGCATGATAAGCCTAACTAAATATTTAACAATAAATATAGCATTATAAGAAGCTATACATATTTTGCATACAGTTTTTCCTCATAAATCATCAAGAAAAACTTACTTATGCCTGTATTAAATATTTGACTGATCTTAAGAAAAAGGAGCTACTTTATATTACCATAATATTACTATTATTATTATATTACAACAGCGATAAGTGAAAAATGAAGAGTCTGCAATAGTGTTGATCAATTAAGATGTCGATTGCTTCTGTGGAACCGAGAAAGCTGCTTGAATACAGAACCTTGTATTATTGAATCTTGCATGTATGCGATATATATGATATGATATATATACATTAGAGCGGGTCGATTTAAAAATCGCGCATTGCTCTGTGAAAATCGTATTCTAGGGATCAAAATCAGAAACTTTGCCGAACAACCATACCTCTAAAACGATGTCCCCCAATTTGGGTCGAACGAAAAATCCCACTTTGACCCATTTAGAGTGCGCCGACGGACTGCCGGGTGAGCTATTCAAACATGGCGGCGAGGAGCTGGTAAGGTGCATGCATCAGCTACTATGCAAAATTCGGTCGGATGAAAGCATGCCTGCCGATTGGAATTTAAGTGTGCTCTGCCCAATCCATAAGAAGGGCGATCCTGCAATTTGTGCCAATTACCGCGGGATTAGTCTTCTAAATATCGCCTATAAGGTTCTAGCGAGCGTATTGTGTGTAAGGCTGAAGCCCACCGTCAACCAACTGATTGGACCTTATCAGTGTGGCTTCAGACCTGGAAAGTCTACCATCGACCAAATATTCTCAATATGCCAAATCTTGGAAAAGACCTATGAAAGGAGAATCGCCACACACCATCTTTTCGTCGACTTCAAAGCTGCATTCGACAGTACGGAAAGGAGTTACCTGTATGCCGCGATGTCTGAATTTGGTATCCCCGCAAAACTAATACGGCTATGTAAGATGACGTTGCTCAACACCAGCAGCGCCGTCAGAATTGGGAAGGACCTCTCCGAGCCGTTTGATACCAAACGAGGTTTCAGACAGGGTGACTCGCTGTCGTGTGACTTCTTTAACCTGATGTTGGAGAGCATCGTATGAGCCGCAGAACTTAATCGCTCAGGCACAATTTTTTATAAGAGCGTACAATTGCTGGCGTATGCCGATGATATTGACATCATCGGCCTTAACAACCGCGCTGTTAGTTCTGCCTTCTCCAAACTGGATAAAGAGGCAAAGCGAATGGGTCTGGTGGTGAACGAGGACAAAACGAAGTACCTCCTGTCTTCAAACAAACAGTCGGCGCACTCGCGTATCGGCACCCACGTCACTGTAGACAGTTATAATTTCGAAGTTGTAAAAGACTTCGTTTATTTAGGAACCAGCATTAACACCGATAACAATGTCAGCCTTGAAAACCAACGTAGAATCTCTCTTGCCAACAAGTGCGATTTTGGACTAAGTAGGCAACTGAGCAGGAAAGTCCTCTCTCGACGAACAAAACTAACCCTCTACAAGACTCTCATCATGCCCGTCCTAACGTATGGCGCAGAAGCTTGGACGATGACAGCATCCGATGAAGCGACGCTTGGAGTGTTCAAGAGAAAGATTCTGCGTAAGATGTTTGGACCTTTGCACGTTGGCAACGGCGAATATCGTAGACGATGGAACGATGAGCTGTATGAGCTTTACGACGACATAGACATAGCGCAGCGAATAAAGATCCAGCGGCTTCGTTGGCTGGGTCATGTCGTCCGAATGGATACAAACGATCCGGCTTTGAAAGTATTCGATGCGGTACCAGCTGGTGGTAGCAGAGGGAGAGGAAGGTCTCCTCTGCGTTGGAAAGATCAGGTGGAGAAGGACTTGGCTTCACTTGGTGTGTCCAATTGGCGCCGGTTGGCACGAGAAAGAAACGACTGGCGCGCTTTGTTAATCTCGGCCAAAATCGCGTAAGCGGTTATCGCGCCAATTAAGAAGAAGAAGAGTGATCCAATCGAGTCCAAATGTATGACCGACCCCCACTAACTTTGGACGGCCGATCCACCCATGCCAGTGGCACACCGCCTGGAACTCCCCGGGGGGGTTCCCCATACAATCATTTCAAAATATCACCATTTTTGGCCTTTACATGAGAAAAGAAACTAAAAAGTTCGACCCAAATTGGGGGACATCAGCTTCAAGCCGACTCCGAACGGTAGATATTTTTTATGAGAAGCTTTTTCATGGCAGAAATACACTCGGTAAACTATCTATAATATAATGACTATTCATAAAATATGAAAGTCAAAACCTAGCAAGACTAATTCTCTGTGTCTAGGGGACAAGTTCTAGTTTTTCCCGGTGAACGTAGTATATCAAAATTTATTTTTTCTACTTTATTTCTGTTTCTACTTCGTCGAAAAGTGTATCTATATATATATGTCTATTAAACAAAGTAAAGCCTTAAATGCTACTAAGATCACATATTTGCCACAAAGTTGAGAATAATTCTCTAAGTATAGATTTTAGGAAACATATAAATATAATCTCATACATACACATATTTTCCACAGTTAGTACACCTACGAGAATATAAATCTACATACATATGTTCAAACTGGGGGCATTTCAGCATGCCAGTTTGCGTCTCTTTATTATCGCACTTTTAATTTCCCGAAAGGACGATATCACTACATTATGCTGTACAATGAAGTTCTCTGATTGAAATAAAGTCACATGGCAACTGTACAAACAGCGCAATTACAAAAGTAAACCTCCTTCTCCACTGTCACCTTCCTTCTGCGGAAAATATACTTTATCAACAAAAGCCATCCTTTGGTTCTATAGCGAATGCATTTGATTGAATTGTCGACAAAAGTTTAAACAAATTCACCAGAGAATGAAACACCGTTGCATGGCATTGCTGCTCACGTCCCACTCCCATACTCCCAACAGATTTGCTCGCATTGTATGGCACAATAATACTACAAATACAATCCAATGACAGAAAATAGAAAGCAAACTAAAATGCAAGCCAACGTTCGCAAAAAATATATACGAAATGAAATGTTAAAAAGATATTGCAAGAGGTTAACTGGCAGAAGGAGGTTGGATGGGTGACTGGCACTCGTTCGACAAAAACCAAAACATGCACAAAATAAATTTAATCGAAAATCCGCAATTGAATCGTAATTCAGGCCAGCCTATCCTACAATAGCGATGCAAAGAGAGGCAAGGAGAGCATTAGCAAAGCAAAAACCATTCACCGACCCTCGCTCTTTGTACTCGAACTACACGTGACAAGTAATTCGTTAAAATCGCTTCGAAAACCGAAAACTGAACGAAAAAGAGTTCTGAATGCAAAAAGGCAAACAAAAATTAGCAATGAAAAGAGATAGATTAGTATGTAAACGTGTGCATGTAGATATGTAGCACATGTACAGTAGTGAATGTTAGTGTATGCAAGCTGCCACGTTTACGGCAGACATTTTCATTAGTCGTAAACGTGAATTGTGGCTCTCAAGAGGCATGCACTATGGCTTTACTCTTTCCTACATACCGTGACCCTCATATGCCTTCTATGCACGGGTTTGAAAAATACGAATTTATATATAACGACTGTTAGATATAGTTTTAGGCATTTTTTTCGAAATAAGAAATAAATTGGAACGAGCTGTAAAATTCATAAAGTACATCTTGGACAAAACTAGGACTAGGAAAATATTATTACTTCTGCAAACACTACTTTCCAAACACTACCAATTTCTTTTAGAGCACGAAGGTATTCTTCGTACTAAGAAATCTTTAAATTTTTACATAATGTTAGGTACTATCAACTTCCGAAAAACCTCCTGATGCAATTTCTGTGTAAAATATATGTATGTTGGATGTTCAATTTTAAAACAGTTTCTATTCTCAAATGCTTGTTTGATTTTGTAATTGCTTTAAATAACGCTAGAAGTTAGATAAAAAATGTTTTCTAATATTTTGTACAGAATTATATTTGAATGTACTGGTGTTGAATTTTTCAGTAGCGCCTTTCTCAAATTTTTCTTTTTACATATTTTTTTCAGTATTGGCCTCAGTTCACCTCCAACTGCAGCCAAAGCCATCGATAAAACATTACAGAAACAAAAACAATTGCAACAGCAATGACATATCACAAATTCCCAATTCAAATCTGCAAATTTTCGCCAGAGTAAAGTAGCAAAACAGCAACAAAGTGATCTGCCATTGCAACAAACTTGATGTTGTTGTTGCGCATACGCCGCGTTGGTCGCTTTGGTTGCACTGATTTAGGTTCTGATATTGAATTCAACTTGGTTAGCCCAGTTCGTAGCAACTGACATGCCCCGTTGTTACCACCGCTGAGGCAGAATTATCCCTGCACTCCGAATTTTTTCACGTTAACACTAAAATGGAATATATATGGACACATTTTCTGTGCATACGTATGTACATACGATATAGGTATGTATGTGGCAATTTTCTGTAGAAAGCAGACATATGACTGTACCCGCGCATCCACCCTTCATCCAAATTCAGCTGAAATCCAATAGTTTTTTTTCGCTTTTCATGTTTTACTCTGTATATTGAGTGTACGACTGCTTTCAAACATCGATTTGATTTGTAAATTACACCAGCGGGACTTCAAAGTTCTATTCAGTACTGATTACTGGGCTGTGCAGTATACTTTGCTCTCACATCGTGGTCATAGTTGCACATAGTATTATACAGTGAACTATATACATGCATATGTACTTTCGTATGTATATACATTCTTATGTTTGTTAAAGAACACACATCTCTTCGCTTACTAATTGAAAAACTGCTGACAAATGGCGCTAATTGGAGTCGGTGCCACTTGGCTTTGGGATTGCTATTTTCAACAAAAAACTACTGATGCAAAGTGGCCAGTTGTCAACACGACTAACTGTCTAAAATAGTATAAAAAGGTAGTGACAAATAAAAACTATTTAGGAAGATATATTATGTAAATTCATATTAAGTTTAATTCTGCATATTAAATTGAAGAGTTGGGGCGCATAAGCGAAACTGACGATGTAGTCAAGTGGAGCAGATAACGCCGAAAAGAGTGGAGCTGACAAGCTGGAAGAATGACTGACGTGCGACTTGCGAAAGCAGCAATGTTAGAGTGACCGAATATGCTGAGACCGGCAGGTAAACCTCCAGGAAGATGGCATACGTGCTGGACTTCCGGCTCACGGTCCGAATAGACAACACATACGTAACTATATATGTAAACGATGTATAATTTTTATTGTAGATTCCATGTTGTTATAAAATAAAGTAGAAAAAGAAGAATAATAAGATAATGAACAGATCAATCTTAACTGGTATCTTCATTTTGTTCACTCGGTTCCGTGTAAAGAAAAAAATCCCATAAAAATCTTTCATTTTTATACTAGACCAAAAAACTATCAGTACGTTATATTAAGGAATGCTAAATTTTCAGACTGCAATGCGCTCTTCGAATGCTTGGACAACCCTCAATGGGTTCAACGTGGGTACGTGCCGGCGCCGTCCTAATCACACGATGCTCAAAGCACACAGATCAGAACCCAACGATTTGTGATACCATCTGGTAGTGTGGCATGGACACACTAGACGTCTTGGTAGGGCTGAAGGCCCATATAAACCTCTGCCTTTCGAACTGTCGGTGCGAATTCGGTCAGACCTCATACCCGAAGACCACTACCAGTGAAGCATGCATCCAGCTCGTTTTGTTCAATATAACCTCTCAATCTGCTACCAATTTACTTAACTTACAGTAAAAACATTATTGTAAACATACTTTTTACCCTAAAATCTTTTACTTATCTTCAACACAACTTTTGTGTTTGAGTGCCAAATGACTTACCTACAAAATTTTTGAAAAGGTTTTTTTTCCAATATATTACTATACTATCCTTCTCCTTGGGGTGTGCGTCGTGACACTTTTCTACAAATGGAGAAATTACAGTTTTAAGCCAACTCCGAATGGAGGCCTTTTCATGGCAGAAATGCACTCGGAGGTTTGCCATTGCCTGCCGAGGTGCGAACGCCCCCAAACCAAGTTGTTTAATGGCTCATTCAGGCGCTGACCTCCCATTTTATTTTTGATGAAAATCCTTAGGAGCAACGAAATCGTTCAGAAATATTAAAAAGACAACGATGCACGAAAGTAATCTATAAAAATCATAATATCGAAATAATAAAAGATATCTAGAATAGACAATTTTCTAAAACTTACTCGTACGAGGCAAGAAAGAGAGTAACTTGCCAAACCATTGAGAAGTATCTGAAGAAGATCTGACAGTACTTTTGATGTATTATTATTGAAAATATCTGACCACTACGATGTAAGTATCTGTATTTCATTCATACTACCAGCTAATTCATATCATCAGGTGATTTTGGTCTCGGAATTGAACAACGGTTTTTTAATTCCTCAAAAAGCATAAATTAACGTCACTTCGATTACATAATCAATTTTGCGAACAAATTGTGATGAAATTTTGACGTCTATGGTGCAACAATTACCTAGTAATTTTAATATAGAAAATGAATTACATACATTCCTTAACATTTTCTTTAATAAACTTTGAACCCGTAATTGTAGACGTAAGGGTAGCGCTCTAATTCATACAGCTGTTGGAACATTGCACTGGCGCAAAACTTAAAAACCTTTAAACCACATGGCTTAGAAATAGTTAGCTCAAAAATATATGATTACAATCACGTATATCTCGCGAATTAGGGGAACAGACCACTACCACGCGATTACTATGGAGATTACAGGTATACCCCTCTCAACCTATACACTGCGTGGTAAAAGTAGTATTGTAACTTCAGGCAACACGAGATGGGTTGATTGTATGACATGTAACGTTACAAAAAGTATTTGGCCAGAATGGGAGGTCAGGCGCCTAATGACACCACTCAATCGCATAAGGAAAAACGTCTCTATGTTAGTTTTTTTTATCATAGGCCACTGTCTCATAGGTGAACATGCTCAAAGATTGAACGTACCTCATTTCGACTGCAAGAAGCTGAGGAGGAGGAAGAGTCTATCGGACATCTTCTCTGTTACTGTCGTAAGTAGCATCCCACTAAGTTTATATACTTTGGCTCATAGTTCTTGAGTGATACCCATGAGATCCTAGTAAGTGACAGCCACGGCTACTGGGATATCTCAATGGATCGGTAACAATCTAAGTGAGTTGGTTTAAAGACCGTCTACCATTTGCGCCTACCTACCTATCTACGTATATTTGTAAATGTAAAGTACCTGCACTTTCCCAAATAGGCGTTGGATCGCAGCACTTGAGCATCTTTTAACACCTACATATAAAAACTTTTAAAAACAATTTATGTACAAATATCCCAACAGGACTAACTAATTGGATTGTATGTATCGATTGTATCGAGTGTCTTTTTGGCCGCATGAGAACTATCGATACCGCTAACTAAGGTTGGTTAGCTAAGAACGGTACACTGTGTTGAGATTTCTGCGAAATTAGCTTAGAAATAAAAATTGCAATATTCAAGTCACCATAGATGCCATACGATCAGACACTGTTGACGCCTCGTACCCACGGTTGGCATATGCCGGATGTACGAGGGGTGCCTTTTATATGTCGGGATTAGAGAACAAAAACAAATTTTAATCATCGAAAATCACTTTATTGTTTTTCAAAATATTCTCCATGAAGATCTATACACTTTTCCATGCGTTTGAACCAATTGTCGAAGCACTTTTGCCACTCTGAATGAGGTACCTCCAAAACATGCATTCTGAATGCCGCAACCGCTTCTTCAGGTGTCGAAAAACGTTGACCTCTCAGTTTGTTTTTTACGTACGGGAATAAAAAGAAGTCATTCGGTGCCAAGTCAGAACTATACGGCGGATGACCCATTAATTCGATGTCTTTGGTGCTCAACAATGCAGTTGTTTGAGCCGATGTGTGAGAGCTCGCATTGTCCTGGTGAAGAGTGATCCGTCTTTGGCGATTGGTTTTCCTAATTTCGTGGAAGACAACTGGCAAACAAATGGTTGTGTACCACTCAGAATTTACACTTCTGCGTTGTTCTAGTGGTACGGTTGCCATTTGCCATTTGCTTGGAAGTGCTTCGTGCGCGAACTACTTTTGTTGGATTTGGCTCATCTTGAAACACCCATACAGTCGACTGCTGTTTACTTTCGGGCTCATATGCGTAAATCCATGATTCATCACCTGTCACGATGTCAAAGACGTGTTTCGAAGCCCCGCGATCGTATTTTTTGAGCGTTTCCTTCGACCAATCGACACGAGCCTTTTTTTTGAGCGATTGACAAATTGTGTGGGATCCAAAGCGAACAAATTTTTTTGACAGTCAAATGTTTATGCAATATTGAATGTATGCTGGTCCCACTAATGCCTAAGATTGTCTCAATCTCACGATAGGTCACATGACGATCTTGTAATATCAGTTCGCGCACAGCATCAATGGTTTTCGGAACAACAACTGATTTTGGACGACCTTCACGAAATTCGTCTTGGAGTGAACTACGACCACCACCAAAAAACGAATTAAGTTCATCCATGGAATGTTGCTGAGTTAATCCACGTCGAAAGTTGTAAAAAGTAATCGCACGAAAATGTTCCCGATTTAATTCCATTTTTGGACCGAGATGAATCTTTTAAGTTACTGTAAACAACACAAATAGCGCTGGTATTTCAAAACGTTTTGAGTACGTAAAAGCCAAAAAATGTCAAACTTTGCGATTCAGCTGTCAGTTGCCAGATTGCAACACCAGGGTTGCCAAATCCCGACATATAAAAGGCACCCCTCGTATTCCAATAATATTTCTCTTTGGCTAAAATGCTACGCCAAAAGTATATAAATGAAAGTGTGTCCATTTCTATTTTCGTCATATATAATATTTGTAAAGAAGAAGCATGTATACGTTTGAGAGAGCAAATTTGTCGAAAGAGAGCAAGAAAGCTGCTTACTTACCTAACCTTTAATGATTAAATTGTGTTAAAAATTAAATCTCCTCCAAAAAAGTGGTATCAGTATTTCTTATACGAACTAGTGTATGTAAACATTTCAAGCAATTGGCAAGCTTATTGAAACATTCAAACACTAACACCAGAATATAGAATCGAATTTTTAAACCGAATATCTGAGGATAAAAATGCAGAACGAAACATGAAATAAAAATATTTTATTTTCAAAATACATAGATTGGCTTAATAATCGCGACCGCACTAAGTGAAAGGCTTCTGTGAAAAATAACTTTATTTTTAGTGTTGGAAGCATTTTTATCAAAGCACCAAAAGAAGACCTGTTATGTACTAATGGTTACGCTCAACGACGGGCGATCGCTGTAGCCGAATGGATTTACCCGTGACTAGCATTCGGAAGTGCAAAAACCTTCGAACGCATTTCTACCTTGAAAAAGCTGCTCGTAACTATGCCATCTGGTCTTGCGTCTTGTGCAAACACATCAATACGCGCACCACATGTAGCAGGAGGAGCTCGGCCAAACACCCAACAAAGGATGAAGTTGCCAGTTATTGCACTGTACAGTACTCGGCTGGCTCAAAACTTGCAAATGGCCTTTAATTGTGAAACACACTTTATATGTAAACGAAGTCTGTGGCATATAAAATATAAAAGCGGCTTTTTAATTTTTTGCGGATACATTAAAGGATTATTTTGGTTCATATGCGAAGTTTTTTCTGTTTTCTATAATAAGACGTTCACAGTATTAGTAATTAGCAATGTCTTTTCCGTTAAATTTATTTTTTGTAAAAAGTAAATTTATTTTTTGTAAAAAGTAGGTTTTTTTCATTTTAAGCGTTTTTCTTTCAAATATTTAATCGTGCATATCAAAAGAAAGAGCATTTAGTCTCTTTTACAACAACACCAGTTTCAAATTGTTCAAAATTTGTTATAATGAAGGGTGGCGCAAAATTAATCGGGTGGCGCAAAATTAGCCATTCAACTTTTTACTAAAAAAAAAATTATTTTGAATGACCGAAATCTTTATTTTGACCCTTACGTGCTCCATTGCTTGTCTGTTTGTATGCTGCAGCTGTCTAGCTCACAAGTGTCAAATATGATTGCCGTAGGACGATATTTGCAAATATTATAAATCTTTCCATAATTGATTAATTTTGCGCCACCTGTTATAAGGTTTTTTAATTTTTCGAAGATCTGATCTTTGACCCCTAATAAAACTAACAAATAAATATTAGGTACCCAACTAAGTTTTCGCTGTTTTTTTGATGAAAATACAACTTTATTCTGAAAAAACGGTTACAAGTGAATCATTGAAGATGTTGCCCATCGCTGGCTACTACTTTTTCCCATCTTTCTGGTAGATCTCGTATGCCGTCGCGGTAAAACTGTTCATCGTCTGAGGCTATCTACGGATCAAGTCACTTTTTACCATTTTCAGTGTTTCCAGATTGGTTTTAACGGGCTTGGCAACGTGAGGCTGAGCGTTGTCATGCTGTAGAATCACTATTTCATGTCTCTCCGCGTATTGCGGCCGCTTCTCGCGCAGTGCTCGGCTCAATCGCATGAATTTAAGTCGATACCGATCCCAAGTGATGGTTTCGCTTGGTTTTAATAGTTCATAACAAATAACGCCATCTTGGTCCCACAAAATACATAGCATAATTTTCGCAGTGTGAATATTCGGCCGAAACGACGACGTAGAAGCATGACCGGGCAGTCCCCATGACTTTCTTTCCTTTGGATTGCTATCATGAATCCAGTTTTCATCACCCGTCAGGATGCGATGAAGAAAATCCTTCCTTTTTTGCCGCTGGAGCAGTTGTTCACTGGCGAAAAAACGACGTTCAACATCCCTTGGTTTTAAATCATAAAGAATCCAAGTCCCCTGTTTCTGAATCATTCCCAAAGCATAGAATCGCTTGGAAATGGATTGGTGGGTAACTCCTAATACTCAAGCAACGTCTTCTTGCGTTTGACACGGATTCTCATTGAGCAATGGGTCTTCTTGGCCTTCCTTCACGCAGACGGTCGTCAACATTAAAATCACCGTCTTTGAAGCGACGGAACTAATCTCGGCACGTTGTTTCACCGAAAGCAGCATCTCCATAAACTTTTTGTAGCTCTCAATGCGCTTCAGCTGCCGTTTTTTTTTCGAATGAAAGGGGTAAATCAACACTTCCCGCAAATGACGATATTCGGCACAAAATCAGACATTTTCACAAAACTAAAAGTACATGGTACCAAAACAAAATCACTAATATGTCAAAGCAGTTGGTTTACCATATGTCTAAGCTTGGTTTATGACGTTCAGGTTATGTTAGAATCGACTAGCACACACTGCCGGCGGCATCTATTGAGAAACAGTGGGAACTTAGTTGTGCACCTAATAATTGGTTTCTACACTTCTGTTAGATGTTTGGCTGAGCTCCTCCTCCGATTTGTGGTGTGCGTATTGGTGTTGCAAAGTGGAGTGGTGCAGTTTTAAGCCGACTCTGAACGGCAACTGGTTTTTAAGATGAGCTTTTTTGACCCCAAATAGAACCTGTAATAAATTTTGCAAAGAAAGTGAAAGGCTATTTAAATAGATGGTATAAGCGGATTACAAAAAATATTTTCCTTCATTAATTTACATTGTTTTAAATTTATTTTAAAAAATGTTGTACTAAAGTCCCCATTTCGACATTGGAGGCTAACTCTGATTCAATCTTTTAAACCGAAGTGGTTTGGTCTAATACCCAGGAAAGAGTTGATTTTGCCGTTGCCGTATAGTACGAGTATTATTATTATTATTTATTTCAAAGCTCAAGTTACGCACACCAAAGGCTATAAAACTATACTATTAATAATATATAATATTATATACATAATAAAAGTAGGCAGGGTCATTGTCCAATTTTCTATAACATCCATGCTTGGCCTTCTATTAACTTATTTCTAAATTTCTAAGCACCCGCCCACACAATTTTTCACCGTGCGGCACCGCATGAAATGAATTATTAGTCAAATCTAGTGAGAAATCAACAAAATTGGAATTAAATTGTTTTAACTAGTTAATAATTCTGGAAAGAAAACTTTAATTGTATTAAGCATATGAATCCAATTCTGCAACTGTTTTGATTGTTAGGCATAAAATGACAGTTTTTCGGAACAATAAAATCACCCAATTAACGAAAACAGCATAATAGTATTTGAAAACGAATAACTATGTGTAAATGCTGATTGATGTTGTGCTGCTGTAATGACCACATTGAGATACCAATAAGTGGTGGTTGGTGGCAAGAGTTCAATAGTTCAATTCCAATTACAAAAGCCATCCTTTGCTGCAAATGCATATAAACGCACGCAAATATAGTATATAAAGTTATTTCAATTGAAATTAATTAGCATACAAAACTGGCAAACAAATAATGGATTGAATGGAAATTAGTTTAAGCGTACTGATTTAGTTTTCATTAAAGCTTAAAATGCCAAAGGTTTTAGATTATCTATGGAATTACCATATGTACATACAATGTCCGTTTTCGGTTAACATCAGAAATTAGATATCGAAGCTCAAGACCATGTCTCTAAATACTGCTAATAGAAAATAAAATACAATCCCTTTTGCAGTTCTCATGTGCATACATACAATAATACAGACACATACACATCTGTATGATCGCAATTATATATTTTTCTGTCATGTAGAGTATGCACGCTCCAACCTTTGTACCATCACGGGTTTGTTGAGTAAACTGTTGTACCATGGATAGTATGGTTGTACAACCGACTTCCATGTTGGCCCAACGGTTGCATGAAAGTTAAAATTTTTAATTTTTGGTGGGCGGAGTTAGCGGTGTTACAATGAGTTGGAACGTTTACTCGTATACGCCGATTGTTCAACCAACTTTGTTTAGTTTAGTTCTTTTTAGTTATTTACAAAGAAAATAAATAAGATAAAAATAAATTGAAGTAATAATTAATAAATAACAAATAATAAATTAAATTAAATTTCAACAATTATTACTATTCAAAAAGTTTCACTTGATTCCTGCATTTGGCAAATGTTCAACATCGCGAGTATGAGAATAATACAGTTGCGCAACGCGTTGTATATTATGTTGGAACGTGCACACAAAGCAGCCATCCAACTCATTGTACTTCGGTTGGAGCGTGTATAATCTACATTACATTAAAGCACAGGGCGAGTTTGTAAAGTTAAACTCATGATACCTCCCAATACATGCATATTCTTGCTTTCTTATATCAGGGGTCTTTTAAGAGCTTGAGAACTTCAAATGATAATACAAAATATAATTATTATTTGTACGCATTTTTTTATTGTAATATTGTAGATAATTTCACGGCCTTTATTTTTGGAATATTGTAGATAATTTCACGGCATTTATTTTTGGAATATGATATCTGGCAAATGTGTTCCCGCAGCGGGTACGAGTTATATGATCCATTCGATCACTTCAATTTTTGACTACTTTTTCCAATACATCTGGCCGTATGGCATCATTAGTGGGTTACATATTGCAATAAATCGATTGCTAACAGCGCAAGTCGCACCGTCTTGTTCGAACCACATATCATCGATATTTAGCTCATTATTTTTTGGAAGCAGTTGTCGATAGCGCTCGCCATTCACCATAACGTCAGCTCATTCCTCATTTCGAAGGAATACTTTATGAACTTCACGAATAGATTCGGAAGCGTTGTTCTTGCGCTAAACGATTCATGATGAATTGCCAGACTTTACTGAACAGAAATGTCTTTATCAGTTTAATTACAGAATCGAAATATCATACTTGATAAATTCTGGAATGGACTTCCAGAGCCTACCAGCATTAAGAAGAAGAAGCAAGCATTGATGAGGACTAGCAAGAATATTTGGCGAAAATCAAAGTTTATGCCTATTAAATTTCATCAATCTTAATTTCTCAAAAGGACTTACACCATTTCCAAAGTCAGCAAAAAGTAAAAATCTTACATTTCCAAAATATTAACTACGGGGTCTTAATTGAAACAAACAACCAATAGAAAAAATTAAGAATATCAAATAATAGGTTTTTGTTTCAACATTTACGATTATACAATACAAAAAAACAAATATTTATACTCTTACGATTAACATATTTTAGCTTTTTTTATTATGGTATGATCATTGAAAATAGTCATAAGTATAGTATTGGAGGGCTATATGGTAATAAAGTATTCATATTTGTAAATTATTCGAATGTGAGGGGTCTGGAATGATGATATTGTGGCAACTCCTGGTAGTAATCGCTTCAATCGATTTTTATTTTTAACGAACGACAGCGGTTCATATTCTGCTCCTGTTTTCCCCCGCATTCCGTTATTTTTTTCATTCCGACACGACTTTTTTTCAGCATTGTAATAAAAGACAAAAGTTCTTAAGTAATTATTAAATTGTGCATTAATGTTTTAAACATTAATGAAACTTTTGAAATAAAAAGGAAACGTGTTATCATTCATGCATCAAAATATAAACGTGTTAGTACTATATTTCCAAAGGCCACAAGGGCTCCTCCGTGAGAGCAATATATTTAGTACTTTAAAATACTCGGCATATTTTTAACCTATTTACTCTTCACCATTCATATTTTTTCGCCTTCTAGAATTGCATCTTCTAAAGCTTTTGTAGGAACCAAATCAGCTTGTTTCAAATTCGACCATCCGTAGACACCAATTTTGAACGACTCGCTGGAGGACATCGGTCGGTATCTCGTGAATAACTTAAGTAATGTTGGCTTTCAATACCTCAATCGAAACTGACTATCCCTAAAGCATTCAGACTTTACATACCCTCACAAATAAAAGACCAAAGGTGTGATAACACACGATCATGGTGACCAATCCACTGGTCCGAGACGAGAGATAAATTTTTCACCGACACGACGACGAAATCTATTGTTTCATGGGCTGTATGGCAAGTAGTTCAACCATCTTGGTTGAACCAAATGTTGTGAAGATGACGAGCTTCAATTTCCGGGATCATCATGGCGCGATAGCGGTCGCCATTCACTGACGACCGTCACAAACGGTTGTTTTCAATTGATATAACGGCTGTTCTACAATGGCTTCGGGTTGTTATTTAGCCCAAATATGGTAATTTTGCTTATTGGCGAAGTAATTAAGCCAAAAATGGGTCTCATCGCAGAACACCATAAGACGGCCTGAGCGCGCGATAAACACTTTTCACAGAGCGTCGATTTTCGTAATACAATTGTACGATTTGTAAATGTTGTTGAAGCATAAGTCTTTCCATGACGAAATGTTAATAAATACTGAAAAAATATGTATTTAGTTTGACAGTAGTCATTCGTGAGATGACGAAAAACCCCTACGTGGAGGTAGGATCTAAGAAGTATCGGCTAAAATCTGATTTAAAGCGAAAAGGCTACTTTACAAAATATTAGTAAGTAAAAATTTTCACAATTTTGAAGTGAGATTATTTACGGTGTTACTTCTTTTTGTTGAGAATATTCTTCTTAAATTAAAGGGACTTCGAATTTAGTTGTTGGTATTTATAATTGAAATATTCGTGTATATCTTTGAATGTACACTTAAGTTTTTTAATGTAAATTAACCCTTAACTACAGACGTCCGGTATTTTTTACCGGTAAGCAGTTTAAATTCTTCAATTTAGTGGGATCTCTTTTAGTTACGCATTTATACGTTTATGTACCTTTTCGGGACTTAGTATAACTTTGCTTGCTGAAGTATCAGTTGTGTGCAGTGTCATTTGTTTAATTTATCACTATCTAAATTTTGTAACCGGTAAAAATTACCGGTGGTCTGTCTTGACGTTTGTATATTTTTATTTCATGTTATAATTAAACTGGATAACAGTTAATTTTATGTATATTATAACTCTGTCATTTTATTTTAGAATAAAGTCATGGATGGAAGAAGTAGTCCAGGCCCTTCAAAGAGGGTTAAAATAGGAAAAGAAAATTTTGAAGAAGCTGTGGAAAGATGGCTGGAAGAAATTAATTCTGATGTAAGCAATTTAGATTCAGATTCTGATTATGTGGAAAGCGGCCATGACACTGAATCAGAAATAGAAGCAGAAGATGAAAACACTGATAATCCACCTACTGATGTATGTGAAAATATTAGCTGTTTCTATAGTAAAAATCGGTTTAAATGGTCAAAAGATCCTGCAGTACCTAAGCATACTAGAACATTGCAACATAACATTGTTGTCAAGTGCCCAGGCGTTAGAAGTCACACGGCACGTGCTGCAGATCATGAGGAAGTTTGGAACCTATTTTTTGACAAAAATATTCTTAATATCATTCTTCGTTCAACCAATGCAAAAATTGCGAAAATAAGGCAGAGATATAAAAACGGCGAAAGCATGTCGGATCTTCGAGATTTAGATCTCTTAGAATTAAAATCATTCCTGGGATTACTAATTTTAACTTCGATATTTAAATCCAACCACGAAAATATGCGATCAATTTTTGCTACGGATGGAAGTGGCCGAGATATTTTCAGATACCAATATGTTTGCAATGCACCGATAGAATTTGTAAGGAATGTGGGACTTGAATTTTTGACCAAATTTACCTCTTGCAGATTTTTTTTCAAATGCATATTTTTCTGTTTTATTGTTATATTTTGTATCTGAATACGTTATCTTTTAAGTT
The DNA here is from genome assembly GCF_028408465.1 of Anastrepha ludens. Classification (NCBI taxonomy): domain Eukaryota; kingdom Metazoa; phylum Arthropoda; class Insecta; order Diptera; family Tephritidae; genus Anastrepha; species Anastrepha ludens. The sequence goes on from NC_071501.1 coordinate 57,293,483, forward strand.
TCTGTAATAATATGAATTCGTGTTTTGTTTAAATGTGTTTTATTGTCGTTTTTTTTACAACCTTAAAAAAGATTTTAAAAACAGTAACTGAATATATGTTTCTTAAGAAATTTGTGCGGTTTTATTAAAGTAAACAGTTTTACAACTTTTTCTAGATATTTATATGCTAGAAATATATATCAGATATATATTAAATAAATTTTTCAGTTGCTTTGCAAAAATTTTATAAATTTAATATAACCGGTAAAAATTACCGGCGGTCTGTACTAACGTTCATATCATTTGACGTCTGTAGTTAAGGGTTAAATAAAAAATATTACAAATTTTCTTTGAAATAAAGGAATAAAGAATGGAATGAGAAACTTTGGTTCGGGCGAAAATCGTTATAACATCAAATGTATATACGCAATCAAAACAGTTTTTATTTTATTTTTTAATTTATTAAGCGTGCTATGTTAAACAAAAAACTCATATCAATTATCTTTGTTATAAACTTGTTAAAACTCATATCAGTTCTCGTTGTTGTAAACCAAATGGAGCAATTTAGATTTGAGTCCTCTCATTAGGCGACGGACATCCGGTGTTGTTATGGTATCTGCTGCTCTCTACCAATTCACTTTTAACGGCAGTTCATATCAAATTGGCTATAATGGTACGATGCCCGATCGGAGCAGAACACAACTGAGCCTTTCTGTTTTTGCAAACACTCCTTCTTATAAATTTCTTGATTTATAATGTCCGTGGTAAAGAACGTTTTGCTGTTCATACCATACTGGCAGATGTCTTGGCAAGCCAGAAATATTTAAGGGTACCCCCCCAGTATTTTTACCCGCTGGGACTCCTACTGTCTTCATTGCAGTATAAAACTCAGCGGTCTGAATCTGTTTAAAGTCTGCCTTGACGTATATCGTCCATAACCAGTCAGCCTTGACTGTATAATTTTCGCGCACGTGGTTTATCACTGTTATTTGGTTTATCATAGTACTTACTTTTGCATACTTCTTGGGCATATCCTTTCGACATACGGACCTCTTTTGCAGCATCTTGAAGTGAAAGCTCAGTTTTTTCGAAATAATGACACCATTCTGAGGTGTTTGCTTCCGACGGAAATCCTTTTTTTCTTCCACCGCCAGGCCTTCGTTCCACCGACAAGGTTTCTTTGAACTTTTTTAACACACAAGTCACCGTACTTTTCAGACAATTTAAAGTTTTTGATTTGACACTTTATGACAAATGACCATTTTCTTGCCTTTTGCGTACAATTTCTCCGCATGCTCATACTTAACCGAATACATTTTGAAGAATACAAAAAGTGAATACGCCAAATTAATAATGACAAGATACACTATGAATATGCATACTTCTTTTTTAATTATTAGTTAGCTTAACGCAAGTGGTGAGTAAACACAATCGACTAGTTTTTTTCGTGCCCATTCTTTACATCAAATAACTATGAGCCCAAAAAAATTTGTATGTAAAAGCAATATCAGTTTAGCGATGATCAAGCGACTTTATTTATAGCCGCTTAGCTCGCCACTGACATGTTTAGGTCAAATTTCCACATACATATGTATGTATAAGTAGCGCTATTTTTTTTATAAATAAAATGCTGTTGCCAAATCATATGCAAAGTATGGTTCAAGAGACATTTTTTGTTTTATTCATTATTCTCTAGGTGGTTGTTTGTACTGTATCTATGCTTTAAAAAATGTACACATACATGTACATGTGATTATGTATCGGGTGTACAAAACAGAAATATGGTTGAAATTAATTTTTTTATTATAATCTGGTAGATGATTTTATGGCATTTATTTCTCGAAGTTCAAGCATATTTCCGCCGGTGCTACGTATTTCATAGTCCATTCGCTGAGTCTACTTTTTGACTACTTTTTTTCAATTAATCTGGGCGTATGGTGTCAATGGTGGCTTGAGTATTGGCTTCCAATCCTTCAACAGTTGCTGGTTTGTCGGCATAAGCCAATGACTTAACATGGTTCTATAACAATATTAAATCACACGAACGGGAAGGCCAATTGTTAAGACCACATCCGGAAAAAAAGCTCTAACCAAATTGATTTTCCAATTAATCGATTGTTAAGCGCACTGTATGGCAAGTTGCGTCACCTTGTTCGAATCAAGTTTCGTCGATGCTTACGAGGTGTGTTCAACAAGTATCGTGATTTTTGTGTTTTTTCAAAATTTATTTATTTATTCATTAATATCTGTTTTGTCCCTTTCAAAGTAATCCCCAAGAGATATTATGCACTTCTGCCAACATTTTTTCCAATCTTCGAAGCACTTCAAAAAATCATGATGCCGTCTTTATCTCGTCAATCGTAGCGTTGCGTCGTCCTTTCATGGGCCTCTTCAGTTTCGGGAACAAGAAAAAGTCACAGGGGTCCAGATCTGGGGAATACGGTGGCTGTGGCATCATTAGTGTGTTGTTATATGCCAAAAAGTCGCGCACAAGCAACGACGAGTGAGCAAAGGCGTTAAAGTGATGCAAGAGCCAATTTTTGTTCCTCTACAAATCTGGGCGTTTCTGGCGGATTGCTTCCCGCAAATTGCCAAATTGCGCATAACTTGCAGGTAATATTCCTTATTGACCGTTTTACCCTATGGCAAGAACTCGTGATGCACAACGCCCCTGCAATCGAAGAAAACGGTAAGCAAAACTTTTACATTAGACCGAACTTGGATCGCTTTTTTCGGTCTTAATTCGTGCGGCAGCTTCCACTGAGATGATGGAGCTATGGTTTCCACGTCATAACCATAAACCCGCGATTCGTCACCAGTTATGGCCCTCTGGAGCAAATTTGGGTGGTCGCGGACAGAGTCCAACATCTCATTAGCAATGTTCATGCGATGCTGCTTTTGGTCGAAAGTGAGCAGTTTTAGTAAGAATTTTTCGTCGATCCGTCTTATGCCTAAATCATTGAAAAAAATCGAATGGCACGAGCGAATCAATATGTCTAGGTCCCTAGCAACTTCTCGAACGGTGATTCGATGATTGGCCAATACCATTTTCTTCTCTGGCTCGTGCCACTCGATATGTCTAGGTCCTCAGCAACTTCTCTGACGGTGATTCGATGATTGGCCAATACCATTTTCTTCTCTTCATCAATTTTTTCGCCTGCTGTTGAAGTGCTCGAGCGTCCGGCACGCTTTGCATCGTTCACATCTTCTCGGCCTTCTGAGAGTATTTTGCACAACCGATAAACGTTGCTTTGGTCCAAAGTAGCTTCTCCATATGACACAGTCAACATTCGAAATGCATCCGCGCACTTAATTACGTTTTTCACACAAAATTTGATACAGGTTCTTTGATCCCTCTTTTTGAATACTTAGGTAAAAATCGAAGACGAGCCGAAACACGTGCAAGCAAAGCAGATGTCAACAATTAACTGAACATTCAAAATGGCCGAACTCGTCGGTATGAGTGAGAGACATGAGTACCAACATATCGCCGCAAAAAAATCGAAATTCGAATACACGTAACCTACGAAAATTCAAAATTTGCGATACTTTTTGAGCACATCTCGTATCTGATTAATTTGAATTCTAGCAACCGCCATTCACCATAACGCAGCACCTTCTTCCAAAAAGACTTGTCAAACCTTACTGAGCATAAATGTCAACAGAGTTTGCCATTCTCACCGTGAAACCATAGTTATCGATATCGATAGTTCCCATGCAGCTAAAAAGCACCCTTTACATATATCCATACAAATGTATGCTGACAACATTTTCAATATACATACATATGTACATACGTATGCAGTGGAGGAAAAAATTCCTTCCTCGGAAACTTTATTTCCTACTCAATTGCATGTCACACATTACGAATGGTGTTTATCTATCGAGTTTGTGAACAAATATTTGTGTATGGCTTTGCAGGGAATATTGTCTTGCACACCCTACGAAAATAACCGACATAATAAAATATTTGTACATGCATATGTATGCACATGTGTACTATATATGTAGATGTATTCAGGTTTCTTTCAAGATGCAACATCGTGGAGTAGCTGTAGTGGCTGTAGTAACGAAAACTAGAGGGAAACCAAATGTACAGAACGAATAAAATAAAATAAAATAAAATAACAGAAGGTTCAAGTTAATGTTTACAAAATCCCAAATATATAAAAAAAGGCACCCTGCGAAGCAGAAGATAGTATAGATGTGTGCAACAGAAATCAAAAGCAAGCAACCAGCACCAATACGAGTACAACATCGATGTGTAGTTCTAAGGCCTGGAGCACTCCTCGGTGTGTATACGATCGTAATAAACAATAAAATAAATATATTTTTAAGAATGCACTTATACATTTAAATGGTACGTAAGACAAATGGAAACGAATATGTGAGGTGCTGTTAGGATGTGACAGTTTGCTGTATTATTGCAAATTCAATGACATTGTAGATTTTCTTTTACAAATAAAACACAACAAAATTTGTCGAAATGATTTTTGTGTTATTTCACCGTGTTTTCTAATCTATAACATTTACATACAATATCCGTTAAATGCCCACCACGACTCCTCTGTAAATACAGGATGCGCATGTCAAAATTGTCCATGATTTTTAAGCATAGTTCGGGCTGTATATCACTTATAACGCGCATGACTCGATCTTCAACTCTGGAATCCTCTCGGGCTTATTAATATAGACCAAACTTTTCCCATAGCCTCGGAAAAACATGTTGGATGGTGAAAATTTCGGCTGCCATTTGACGTTATTGTTTCATAAGATTATAGGTCCTGGGAATTTCGTTCGCCGTAGATCCATTATTCCATGCGTTGTGTGGCAAGTGGCATAGTTCTGTTGAAACTATATATTGTTCAACTCAGGGTTAAGCATTTTTGCACTACCAAAGCCTATTCAGTGGTAGTTAAGATGCCAAATCCAATTTAACTGAAAATTTAGTGAAAGTGAGAAAAAATTTACTATCACTTAACTTTCAGTGATAGTGAACAAAAATTCTTTATCACAAATATTAAAATATGATTTTTAACAAAATACATTTGAATTTATATTTTATGTCTGATATATGTAAGTTATCAACTAGTTTCTTGATAAAAATGCTTCTTGGTTAGGATATGTCATAGTTTTCATACTAAAATGAGCGATACTGAAATAGATTTTAGCAGTTATGATTCATTGGCTGATCCCACTTTCGAGTAAACAAATTCGAGTTAATGCAACAGTAGAAATTACCAGGTATGTACGTATTATCAATGTGTTTAAGTGAAAGGACTTTTCCCCATTGGCGGAACTGTTAATCGATCGACAAAGCAAATAAAACTCATATATGTACATATGTATGTAATTATATTTTCCTACTTTTGGTGCGGTATTATTAGATGTTTCTACTCAAAATTATTATTTATGTATGCATTTGGAACATATCCTTATACTGCTTTAGTTCATATATATATACCTACATATACATATATAGAGCGCACGCTAGATAACGTGAACGCTCTAAAGCGTGAACACCCCAAAACGTGAACAGATATTTTTGTGCATTGGCTACTCTGAAACGTGAACAAACCCAAAAAGCTCTATAACATGAACAATAAACGTTACAATTATTTGAATGTAGTTTACATTGATCTCAGATAATTCTGAAATTGGGGAATCCCCTGATTATAAAATAGGCATTTTATTCGTAAATGCATGTAAGGAGTAAAATATTTCAGTCGCGGATTTGATTTTGCAAAGAGTGTTTCGTCTTATGCTTTCTGGTGAAAATGAGTTCTAAAAACCCCATGTGCTTGACATTAAAACAAAAGGCTAAAATTTGTAACATTAAAGTGAAAAATCAAGTGATTTTATAATGCGTAAACAACACGCATTGTCGATCTGGAAATAGAAAAACACTGCGTTCTTCAGAGTTGCCCAAAATGGAGAGATCCCTTTATCGTTGGTTTAACCGAATGCGAGATAAAAACTGGTAAGGGCTCTAATGTTGAAAGAAAACCCAAAATTTAAAGAAAATTAAGCAAACTTCTTCGCTAGTATCCATCACTAGGCTCCAAGGATTCAAGAAGAGGTACAATATTCGTCTTCTTAAAATATCAGGCGAAAAACTGTCTTCGCAACCTCAGCTAGTGAATCCGTTTAAAGGAAAACTTAAAGCTAAAATGGCCGAATTGGAGTTGTGCAACGATCAGTTATATAATGCTGATGAGTTGGGGTTATTCTGGGGACTTTTGCCAGAGAAAACGTACGCGTCAAGTTTGGAGAGAAGAGCCCCAGAGGTGAATCCGAGAAGCAGCAAATCACGTTTTTATGCCATTCAAACGCCACTGGCTCCCACAAGCCTAAGCTTTTGGTAATTGGAAATGCGAAGAATCCACGGTGCTTTAAAAACTTCCGGAGTCCCACCGACTATAAGAGCTCGAAATCCGCCTGGATGACGTCGGCTATTTTCAAGCAATGGTTTAATGAGTCATTTGTTCCACAGGTGAATATTCCTTTTAAGTTTTGTCCTATTTTTAAGGTTAACTGGTTGTTTTTTAAGGTTACATCGTTTTTAAAGGAGAAAGCCTTACCAATTAAGAGAGTTAAGAGCTTATTAAGTAGAAAAACGTTACAATATTTATGTTATCGCACAATTTACAGAATATGATATAAATCTTAATTCTACATCATTATGTATATTTATATATTTATCACAGGTTTCGGATTTTTAAACGATTTTTTCTTTTTTCGAAGGAAAAAACTACTATGAAAACCTCCGCTTTACATCTTACAAGCTAGGGTTAATCTATTCGCATTTAATTGAACGGCCTAATTGAACATTAAGAAAGTTCAGTTATTAGCAGATTGTCCGAAAAACTGGAAAGAATTTTGAATCTTTTAGTCAAATTTTGTATTTCATCTGACAAAATCCTAGTTTTTGATTCATCATGACGCTTTCTGGTGGAGAAATGCCATGGGAGTCGTAGCATCGTTTAGAGGACCTTACCAATTAAAGCTCTCCTCCTAATCGACAACGCTCCTTCTCACCCAAATGAAGCTGAACTGACAACGGAGAATGGGCAAATTTCGGCAATGTTTATGCCACCAAACGTTACTCCCCTCATTCAACCGATGGGTCAGAATGCAATAAAAATCACTAAGTTGCATTACAAAAGCAGCCTTCTAGCTTCAATAGCAGCGACAAAGTCTGATTTGCTCGAGTCGTTGAAAAAAAATAACTTAAAAACAGCTATAAATCTTTAGGATGCGGCTTGGTTTCGTGTTGGTGAAGCTACATTAACTAAGTGCCGGAACAGTATTTTAAATTTTGCGGTAAATAATGATGATACCGAAGGTAATGTTCTGTTGGCGGTTTTAAAAGAAAAATGGGAAGCTGAACTTCGCATCTTGATGAGCAACACCGTCGATTTCCTTAGTAGTTTAAATCCTGAGGTTCGTTCGTGTTCGCAGATATGCTCAAAGATATGTATGTGGGTTACTGAAAAAACTTTTTTTTATTAAAAATTTCAGATTGAATTCACGTTGTCACTTTTGTTAACGTGAACTGCCTTGGTTTGAATTAGTTTGCGTTATCGAGCGTGCGCTGAATATATGTATGTATACGGGGTGAACGATATGAAGTGTTACCAACTTCACACTGCTTGTATCTGTAAAACAGCTAATGACATCAACGTCAAAATTGTTCTAATGACAGTTCAATATATTGTTTATAATTGAATTTTTTTTCTGTGATGGAATTCAAACGTAATAGTCTGAATGCGTTATATTTGGCTGGAAAATCACAACCAGCCATTGTTCGTGAGCTCAGTCGCCTCAAAGTGAATAAAATATTTGTGTATCGTACTATAAAACGTTACAATGATACTGGTAGCATTGCGAAACGCTATGGAGGTGGACCAAAAAAAAATGCAACAACGCCAGAAATGGTTCGGAAAGTGAAAGCTCGACTTGAACGAAATCCACGTCGAAGTGCAAGAAAAATGGCCAAAGAACTGAAAATATCGCCTAACAGCATTCGACGCATATTGAAAACTGAGCTCAAGGTCAAGGCTTACAAGTTCCAAAAAGCACACGATCTTTCACCCCTGCAAAAAAAGCTCGGTGTGAAAGAGCAAAGGAGTTGTTGCGCTTGCACGAACGTGTCGAACTTCCTAACATTGTGTTTTCTGATGAAAAAAATTTCCCAATTGAGCAGTTCATAAACACTCAAAACGATCGTGTTTACTTGACCGAACGCTGATACGAGGATTAGAGTCTACGTATGGCCACTCAAAGCAATTTCCCTTTGCAAGTAATGGTTTGGGCCGCAGTGACCGCTGATGGACGCTCTCCAATCGTTTTTATCGAGCCTGGTGTCAAAGTGTATGCGACTTATTATCGGGAAAATATTTTAGAAGCTGCTTTAGAGCCGTGGACACGCAAACATTTCTAGCGTTTTTGTCCTGAATAATATAATGTCGACTCCATTATCCAGCTTCCACGCTGTTCTCGCTGCGGTCACCTCTGAGAAGATCTATTTATGTGGTTTCGGAAACCTAATCTCCCTCCATATTCAAAATTATTCAGGTCTAGTTTCTGGTGAAATTTTCGAATGTCAAGCTACTATTTCGCTTCAGATGGGCCTCTCTTATTTTCGAAACAAGTGCATCTTTCCTCATCAGTTCACTGTAACTTTTAAACTGAACCAAATCCCATTTCCCATTAAATTTAATTTTCGCATAGACACAAAACAGCAGAACTTTTAATTAAATAACGAAAAATTTATTTAATCTTTTTGAAATGCATATTTATGAATGTTGATATGCTTAATACCATCAATTACGCAAGTGCCACACACGGTTTGTGCGGCTCGAAAATTCTTCCAACAAATGCTGCAGCACTAAAGACCAATGGAAGTATTTTTCTGTTGGACGTGCTTTGGCATAAAACAAACTGATTAAGTCTGAGTGGTGGAACATGTCACAATCAACAAGGCCTAAATTTAATGGGAACTGAGTTTGCATTAAGTTTTTTATACGATTTATTATACATTAAGCATATGTATGTATGTAGTAGTAATAAAAAAAAAATACTTTCAGTTTTGTTGCTACAGGGGGTGTAATTGGAGTACATTATGAAGTTTTAAGCTTAGATTTCATACAAAAATTGCTTTATTAAAAATTTCTTTATGGTTTCTGAGATACTACATATTTTTGGCTGGATATCAAAAAATCATATGTACCCTTTATAGTTAATTGGAGCGGTGGTTAAGAAGGAACGAATTCTTTTATCATATTAGCAATTTTCCGTTCACAGAGTGTCCGAAAGCAGAATTAGCAATGAAAAGCTAAATTAAAAAATAATTCCTAAAGATAAAAGTTTATGTCGATAATTATTGCAAGGAAGATAAGTACGGGTCTAATTTTTTTCATTATTTCCTCTAATTGTTCACAGTTACGTGGGAATCTGGTCAGCGTACTTCGTGCCGTGTGTACTGAAGACACTCTCATTACTAGCTGAAAATGCATACGCCGATAAGACATCGCCCACAGATACTGCTTGTCTCCGACGAATTTCAAAAAAATATGGTCCAATTATTCCACTACTTGACAATGCGTACCGACGTTTCGGTACTGTTCGGCTGTTGATGTTTTAATAGTGGGTTCTATCTTTAAGGTGGCCAATAACGGCAAATTAGTGTTTATCGTACGAAATCGTTCCAATCCATATATGTAAATGTTTATGCAAATTGTAATCGTAGGCTAAGGCGCTTGGGCGTTTTGAATTTTGAAGGGTTGAAGTCTACGATTATTCTCTAATATGTCATGCACAATAGTTTTTGGAAGTGCCAGAGCAGCCGCTCTATCTTAAGCTGGGCCCAAGCGGACAATGAATACAAACAATCGGTTGAAATTTCAACACCTTGATGCGTGTGTGGCGCAGTTGACAAACTGATTGAAAATTGACAAAAATGTTTGTCAACTAGCAATCGGTTGCGTGTGTGTGGCGAATTTGATGATTTGCCCTTCGGGTTTTGCAATCGGCTGCGCGTGTGTGACCCGAAGTGCACGATTTTTCTCATATCTTTTGAAATTTTGAAGTGTGCACATGAGCGGATAAATGACAATATTAGGCAAAACATTTATTGCGCCAGGCCCATAGTCTTATTTACTAGTTCCTTTCGTAATGTAATATAATTTTAATTATATGGAACTATAATTAAATGAGTTTATACCTTCACTGCAGTGTTCTTGCACGTGAAGATCAAATGATGCATCAGATTCGATTCTTAATTTTATTGGTCTTTTTTATATTTTATATACATATACATATATAAGGGTTTTCCAATAACAGGTGTTATTGGTGAATGGATTGCGCTATCGAGAGGTGATTAACAAATTTTTATGGCAGGAATTGGATGGTATTGATCTGGACAAGGTTTATTTTCAACAAGACGGCGCTACGTGCCACACAAGCAACGAAGCCATTGCTCTTTTATGGGAAAAGTTTCCGGACCGTGTTATGTATCTCTCGAAGAGGTGATCACATGGGCCACCGAGATCTTGTGACTTAACACCTTGTGATTTTTTTCTTTGGGGCCACGTGAAAGAAAAGGTCTACACCAACAGCCCAAGATCAATTCAAGACCTCAAAGATGGAATTCGTGAGGATATCGAGGACATAGGGCAGCCACTTTGCAATTCGGTTATGGAAAATTTCATTCAAAGGATATTATCCTGTAAGCGTGGATGTGGTGTTCAATTGCCTGACGTCATTTTCCACTATTAACTTCATACCTTCCTATATATAATAAGACCATTAAAATCAGGAGTCAATCAGATGCATCATTACATCTTCACGTGCAAGAACACTGCAGTCTATATACAGGGTGGCTGATGAAAGCCGCTACCAAAAAAAAATTGAATAACTTTCTTTCTTTTTAAGTTATCTGTTCCATTTCTGTTTTAATTTGCAGATTGATCTTTAAAATTTATTAAAATGGATAACTGGGGCACGCAAACAAGAATTTGGATAGTCCGCCGCTATCACGCACTGGAGCCCGTAGTTTTGGTACAGAGAGAGTACAGGCGGATGTTTGGCGGCGATCCCCCGAGCAGATGGACCATAATGAGACTGGTGAATAATTTTGCTGAGCAAGGAACAGTCGCAAGAAGGCCTTATCATCGAAACCCACCAGTTCGGACGGAGGAAACGATCGCTGCTGTAGCTGCAGCTATACAAAGCAATCCAAGGGTTTCAACAAGAAGCTTATCTGCTCAACTTGGTGTCAGCCGACAGTCTTTGCAAACAATAATGCACACAGATTTAGACTTATTTCCCTACAAAATTCAAATGGTTAACAAACTGAATGCAGCAGACTTGTCGATTCGCTTGGAATTTTGCCAGAAGATCCTGCAAATGGTGGAAGAAGACCAAAACATGTTAAACTGCCTTTTCATGTCTGATGAGGCCCATTTCGATTTAAACGGTAATGTGAACAAACAAAATTGTCGAATATGGAGTACTTCTAACCCACAGATACTCCACGAGACGGAATTGCATCCTCTTCGCGTGACAGTGTGGTCTGCGGTTTCTTCACGCTGTATTGTCGGGCCTTATTTTTTTGAAGAAAATGGTCACACCGTTACGGTTACTGGAGACCGTTATTTGAAAATGCTGAAAGAATTTTTCTATCCAGAACTACGCCGAAAGAGAATTCCTTTCAACTCTGTGTGGTTTCAACAAGATGGGGCAACGTCTCACATAGCCCAGACTGTTATGACAGAGTTGCGATGAAAATTTCCCAATAAACTGATTTCAAGAAACTCCGAATTTCGTTGGCCCCCCAGGTCGCCTGACCTTACTGCACCTGACTTTTTCTTGTGGGGTTTATGTAAACAAGAAGTTTATAAAACAAAGCCAACAAATTTGGATGAACTAAAACAATCCATTCGGGCAACAATTGCGGCTATTCCTGTCGCAACTCTCAAAGCAGCAATGAACAACTTTTTACTAAGATGCCGCACTTGTGTCAACGAGCATGGGGGGCATTTAAATTCAATTATTTTTAAAACTAGTTAAGCTACATTTAATAAAATTTAATGACCTTCAACTTAAAAAAAATAAATGAATTCCATACACTAAAAAAAAAGTTATTTGAGTTTCTTAATGTAGCAAAATTCATCAGCCACCCTGTATAAAGGTACATATGTTTGTATATTTAATTGGCGCTTACACCCGTTTTGGGTGTTTGACCGAGGTCCTCCGCCTATTTGTGACGTGCGTCTTGATGTTGTTGCACAAATGGAGGGCCCTACAGTTTCAAGCCGACTTCCAACGGCGGATATGTCTTTTGAGGAGCTTTTGAATTGCAGAAATACACTCGGAAGCTTGCCATTGCTTGTTGAGGAACGATTATTGATAGAAAAAGGGTTTTCTATCGTGGTTCCCACGATCAATCATGGTGGCCAATCCACTGGTCCGAGAAGAGAGATAAATTGCTCAATGAAAACAACGACGCTGGAAATCCATTATTTCACGGGTTGTATGACTAGTAGCGCCGTCTTGATGGAACCAAATGTTGAGGAGATCACGGGTTTGAATTTCCGGCATCAAAAAGTCGTTTGTCATGGCGCGATAGAGTTCGCCATTCACTGTTACATTGGCGCTAGTCTCGTCTTTGAAGAAATATTACGGTTGTTTTTAGTGGATATAACGGCTATTCTTGAATGGCTTCAGGTTGCTCTTTAGCCCAAATACGGCGAATTTTGCTTATTGACGTAGCCATTAAGCCAAAAAGGGGCCTCATAGCTGAACACCATAAATTGGCCTAAACGTACTAATTGTACGATACAATTCGTAACACAATTCTACGATTTGTAAACATTGTTGAGGCGCAATTCTTTCCATGGCGAAATGCCAATGGGTACTAAAAAATATTATGTATTTTGTATGACAGTAGTCACTCGTGATTTGTCACAAAAACTCTATCGGAAAGAGTACCTCCAATCTGATCACCCTTTGCAACTGCGTAACATCAGAAACTGGATAGAATTAAGGACTATTGGGCATTTGGTTGAAGCAGCACGAAGCAGAAACAATTTCCACATTATACGAGGTGTGCTCAAACAATAAGGTGAAGGTTTCAAATTTCGCGGACTACGTAAAATCGACTTTCGAATATTATTTTTTTTATGTTAGTACACTCGTCTCAAAGATATCTTCACGGTTTTAGCAATATAGAGTGTTTAGTTTGTTTGCGAAAGGCATAAATAAGAGACGAGTGTACCATCATAAAAAACAATAATAATTGAAAGTCGATTGTACGTAGCCCGCGAAATTTGAAGCCTTTAACTTACTTTTTGAACACTCCACGTAATATCAAATACTTTACAGTTTTGTTTAAAGTTAAAAAAGTAAAATGAACCTTTTAACAAACCTATTCATATAGAAATGAATGATGAATTGAAATGAGTTTGTCACTGAGGTCGCTTACAATCTGTATTAGGAATTTGCAAATAGACAAGAAGAAGTACAACGAAATTGCTAGGTAAATATTTATTTATTGCAATACCGGTGTGAAAATGCATAATCTAACATTGCCATCGTAAAGTTTGAAATTTATATATAAATATAAATCGGCGGTCGAGGTAGTCGAACGGGTTTGTTCGTGATTACCGTTCGGTAAGGTCCGAATTCAAAACCCAACGTGGATAGGAAACACCAAATGTTAGCAAATGTTGTTTTAGAAAAACGGTCAGACTGCGGTATGCAATGACAAACCTCTGAATATAAGTATTTTTGCCATGAGAAAGCTTCTCTTATGGAAAAACATCTGCGCTTCGGAGGCGGAATAAAACCATGCGTATACATCGTGACATACGGGTATTACTTGTGATGTTTCATCCAAAGAATGAATTAGATCGTGAACAATTTCGTCCGAACATTTTCTATGATTTTCTATTTTCAATATAAATTGAACCAATAAGAGTGTTAGGCGAATCCTCTTCGGCTTGTGGTAATGAAGCACTATATCGAGCCACCGAGTTTCGCTGTTTTTTCGAGACCAATTGAAGTAAATAGTCGTTTTTTCAGAATAATTGGGTATGCCATCAGGCAGTTAGAACGTCTTAGAATGGTGAGGACCAATCATGATCCCCAAATTACTTTTTGAGCATTCAAAACTTCGAATTGATGGGCCATACGCTACACAGTCCTGTTTTGGCACCTTGTGATTTCTCCGTTTTACAGCAGATCAAAAATAAATTACTAGGCTAGAATTGATACGTTCACAATAGTTGTTTTGGAGGTAACTGAATTGGGGCGGAGAAAGTGTTGATCTTCATGGGGAATATTTTAAAAAACAATAAAGCCGGTTTTGAAAATAAATATTTTGGTATTACTCGGCTAGCTCAAAAATACATTTAAAATTTTAGTATTACTCGCAAATACTTCTTTTACTTCACGTTATTTCATATTTGAGCCGTTCCATGTTTTTTACTCCTAATATATTTTTCTGCCATAAATGCAATATTAATCATTTTCGCCACAACAGCTTGCTCTTAATCGGTTATAAAATTCTTGGAAAATACTGAATAACAGCAGAAAGGGAAAAATTTAAGTGAGCAATAAAAAACACCATATTTATTGCTTTTCATCCCTTGAAAACTGGTCAGAGCACGGCTTTGGTCGGTATGCTTGTACATTTTTATTTTTTACCTCTGTACTCAGGATGGTATTTCAATTTCGTACTTTTTCGTTAATAAATATGATTAAAATCTGCGCGCATTTTCCTACTGTTTGAGCTGTGAGAAGTGGAGAGCGGAAATTTAATTAATACGAGTTCGCGAAAATCGCCCTTCATTGATCAAGTGTCGTGAACGAATTTATCACTTTAACTCTACATGGCCGTCGATGCGCACAATATTCACGCGCAACGCATAGTAGAGTAAATGGTATATAACGCCGGTCAAATATTATTTTTCTTGCCAGATGTCAAAGAGAAATAAGTTTCTGCAGCCCTCAGGCTGTTCGCTAGAGCCTTTGATTAACCAAAACCTACGTAAAGTAATGCTTAAAGGAAGAGAGGCAGTGTCGCCTACTTAAGGGATTTCCCCAAAATTTAGAGTGAGAGTTTTACGGAAAGCTTTTCCTGTTTCATTTTCGAGTAATGATATCGCTAAAAATAAAAAAAAGAAATAGTATACCACTTGATTTGCTCCAGAGTATAACGATGGTGAGATTTAGATTACGGAGAAACCGCAGTTCATCTTTCATTTAATTTTTTATCCATCTTCTAAAATGATAAAAATCCTCTAAATTGGCAAAAATTTATGACTACAAAAATGCTTGTTAAAATTTCAAATTAGTTTAAAACGAAATGTTTTGAACTTCTATTTGAACTTATACTTTTAAAATAAAACATGTAAAAATTTATGAACTTTCAGGTTCAACTGAATAGAATCCAGGATAAAATCAAGTTCAGTTTGCCTTGGAGAAAAATTTGCAGGCTAACAACTAGATGTAGTAAATTTATTTAACGAGTTATTTAAATCCATTTTAGTTTGCTATGATGTAATATACATACACAGTACATCATTTAATTTTAGCCACCTAAATCTCACCTGGGACAACATTATCAAGGTCATCAACAACTTAAAAACTCTACATGCACTGATGAATATGGACTTAGCACGTCCCCACTATGTCGTACTCCAAAATGTCCTACTATAATTGCACCGTTGAAGCTTGCACACTTGATAATTGGGACATTCGTGGATGATTGGAGATTGATATCGATGCCCCCGATTTTCAAAAGTAGCAAAAAGAAAGAATTTCTAAGCTTTTGCTCAACCCTAAATTATTGGAGGGGATTTTTTAAGGTAAAATACATTTATTTGTCCATTCCATTTAGCTATATATTATATCTTGATACCTATATAATATATATTGTTTAGATATAAATGTGTATTAAATTTATCTATATGTATTAATTCATGATACGGTTTTGTTGCTGGACGGTCCACTGTCGCCAGTTGAACCATTTAGTATTTTGTAAATATTGCAGTCAAACGTATTCAATTATCCATCAGCATGTACAGTTTTTCAAGGAAGTGTTGATAGATGTCAATATGCATTTTTTTCATATTTTTCCTTCAATTTTTGGTTTGAATGCTAACCCCGAGCACTTAGATGACTGAGTGACCTCAAACTATGTCCGTCTTCCAGGCATTTTTGCGTTCTATGTAATTTACCTAGTCTTGTAATTTATTTATGAGATAACGGCAAATCAAATCATCTTAGCAAATGATGCCGACAATAGATTGGTAGAAAACACTTCCTTGACAGCTGAGAGAAGGATTTGTTCTTTCTTTTGTATATATTTTTGGTTTTGCTTGCTTTGGTGGATTCAAAAAGTTTACGGTTAGTGCTTGGTTTTGTTAGCGCATCCTTTAATCAGTTCATTGTCTCTTCATAAGTTCCCCAACGTAGTAGCTAAGGGCCACTACTTTTTGTTTTATTTACTAATGTTTGCTCTATGCAGCCGACTATTATAAAAAATTGTAAAGACGCACGGCACCTCCAAGAAAACATCGATAATGTATATCCATGGTGCCGTAGTTCCCGCCTATACCTACTTTATTTTTAACAAGTGTTAACACGTAATATTTTTAAAAATTCATGTTTTAGTAAATTCGTCTTGACAGTTCAATATATTGTTTATAAGCCATCAAAATCATTTGCGTCTCAGTTTTGTTGAATTTTTTTTTCTGTGATGGAATTCAAACGTAATAGTGTGATTCAGTTATATTTGGCTGGAAAATCACAACCAGCGATTGTTCGTGAGCTCAGTCACCTCAAAGTGAATAAAATGTTTGTGTATCGCACTATAACAATGCTACAATGATACTGGTAGCATTGCAAAACGCTATGGAGATGGACCAAAAAAAAACCGCAACAACGCGAGAAATGGTTCGGAAAGTGAAGGATCGACTTGAACGAAATCCACGTCGAAGTGGAAGAAAAATGGCCAAAGAACTGAAAATATCGGCTAACAGCATTCGACGCATATTGAAAACTGAGCTCAAGGTCAAGGCTTACAAATTCCAAAAAGCACACGATCTTTCACCCCAGCAAAAAAAGTTCGGTGCGAAAGAGCAAAGCAGTTGTTGCGCTTGCACGAACGTGGCGAATTTCCTAACATTGTGTTTTCTGATGAAAAAAAATTCTCAATTGAGCAGTTCATAAACACTCAAAACGATCGTGTTTACTTGACCGAACGCTGATACGAGAATTTGAGCCTACGTATGGCCATTCAATGCAAATTTCCCATCGGAGGTAATGGTTTGGGCCTCAGTGACCGCTGATGGACGTTCTCCAATCGTTTTTATAGAGCCTGGTGTCAAAGTGAATTCGACTTATTATCGGGAAAATGTTTTAGAAGCTGCTTTAGAGCCGTGGACACGCAAACATGTCGGTCGTAGACCATAGACGTTCCAATAGGACTCGGCATCGTCTCATAAAGCTCGTGTAATCCAAGAATGGTTAAAAAATCTTGTTCCACACTTCATTTCGTCCACTCAATGGCTTTCGAATTCGCCAGACGCAAATTCGATGGACTATTCCATCTGGTCCATTTTGGAGAGCAAGGGACTAAAAAATATGCCAGTATGGATGCGCTGAAAAAACCGGTTATACGAGAATGGGCCAAAATACCTCAAGATCACATTCGTGCGGCAAGCAACTCATTTTTTGACCGTTTGATGGCTATAGTCAAGGCAAAAGGTGGTTATATCGAGCTAAAGTGAATATATGTTAAAATTGTAATCATTTTTGAACAATTTTGTCTTTGAAATCAATAAAAACTAATTTCACACAAAAAAGTTATGGTGTTTTGAATAGGTGACAATTCATCTCGTTCAACCTGTATGTAGTTAATATGAGAATTAAAGGCCTAGGAGTAATCTTCAATTCTTCTTTTTCTTTTCCTGATCATTTCAACTCCATAATATCCTAATCGGTAATCTATTCCCTCCACATTTAAGTATCCCATAAATATGATTCCCCAGGTCGCCTTCCTTATTGTTACAGAAATTCGCCACGTTTTTCGATATAATTTTCTCGAATATTTCCATCGGAACGCAAGGTTTGAGAAATTTGGAGTGACTGTTTGCGCGGTTCGTTTTTGTTGAGTAATACTTTCTGAGAGCAGAAATATAAATCAAATTGCGATTCTGTAAAGCGATCTTTAGTCGGACTGTATTTTTATTTCGTCGCGGCGTAGACACAAATGATCAAACGAAACTGCTTGGAGGGAGGCGAAGTTTACCCTTGACCACAAACACAAGTTGTTGCTACCCAGATAATATTTGATTGAAGTCGGAAGTATAGTTGCATAAATCGTACGTGAACGGCAGTAGAGGTCCTTAACACCTTCAATGGTTGAAAAGTAGCAACATTTGTATTGACAACTATTTGGGAAAAAAATATAGTATATTATCATTATTATTAGTGACACTAAGCGGTTGTTCCATAAGTCAGTTAAACGTGACATTGGATCGTAAGGCTATAACATGCTTAACTCTTCTAACGATGTTTTCCTTCGCTAAGCAAATAATTATTTATATCTAAAACCAATGTTTCGTTAGGCGTTGCCAAATTCTGTAATAATTTTGAAATTTCGCTCAGACATAAGCACTTTATATTAAGCCAAAGTAAGATAAATCCGAAGAAAATTACTATTTAATGAATACCACGTACCCACTTGTTTTACGATTAATCCAATCAAACTGTTGCGAATGCAATTCTCGGCAAAAGTTTGTTACCTAACCTCCATATAGGTAGCATATATTTGTATGTTGGTGATGGCCATGACACAAATGTAAGCAAAGCCATTATTTTTGCAAGGATATAGAATATATAACTGTGATATTCAGATGTAAAAAATGGAAACGCAACAAACGTAGCGTTATTCATAGAATCATAAACAATCTCCCAGCTAAAAAATACATATGTATGTTTGAAAAGAGGACGAGGAAGGGGAAGTTGTAAGCTGACTGTGCAGCAGCCATAATCCGCTTTTACAAAATAGTCGCTTTGCTTTGGGTGGCTTTTTCCTGAGGTAAACGATGTTCATAACTCACTGACAATGTCAACTTGAGGTGCTCACGCATTTTTTTCCTATTGCAGCGTTTCCAAGGAGTGTCGTTGGCTGCCAGAATAGCTGACTTACTGACTGACTGAAGGGCTGTTCGCTATGACTAAGGCGCTAAAGGACGTGCTCAACGAAACCCAAGCGATAAATGCCCGCATTAAGGCAACAACAATAGTAACCTCAATACAAGTGACAACGACAAAGGCTACTACATGGAAAATTACATTGCCAACAATAAATATGACAACTGAACTAAATGCACAGAAGCAAGAGTATAACAAATTCAAGTACATTTGAGCGAGCAGCAGCATGGCGGCCAAACAAATTATCCTCTTGCTTTTTTATTATTGCCGACAATTTATTTAAGAAAATTGAAATACACACCATTTACCTGAGCCCTTGACAACAACAAAAAACAAATGAACTATTTGCCGAGTTAGCTAGATTCAGAAAATCCAAATGTCATACTCTTCTATTCGCAGTTGGTTGTACTTGTACATATGTATGTGCGCGCATACTAGTGTATATGTATATGTAAAGAACATATATACATACATATGTAGTTGCACGAACCTAAATATCCTCGTATATATATTCTCATTCCTGCTTCCGGCATTTAAGCTCATTGCCATCTGCGCACGATTATAACCTTGACGCGTGTTGGTCTACTCAAAGCGTATCTTTTGTTATTGTCCTTTTTTCTTCCATGCGTTTTTGTGGCAGAAAAACTCATTTATTTATTATGCGTCATTTTACCAAGTATTTACACAGCAAATGAAAATTTCACTAACAGCAAGCAAAAAAAAGTAACTTGGTATATCAAAAAACAACCACTTCTTTTAATCAGCGAGACAACAAGTGAATGCGAAACAAGAAATGAGAACTTGTAAGAATATTATGTAGTTTCAAAGGAAAGAAATTGACTGCAATATAAAAAAATGGCTACTCTGCACGTAGTTACCTGCAAAGTCAACAATCGCCTTATCTTGGTGGCCAATCTTTTGATTAAAATTGGCGGCGATGAAGGTAGAATGAAATGAACGTTTTTGGGCAAATGATCATTTATGATTATTACTGCCATTTCTGTCATGCGTATGTTTCCGAATTAAAGCTTTCTTAGATGCTTATTTGGGCACATACCGATGAGAATACATTCACAGGTACATAGACATATACATTATAATATATATCTATTTACATTGCTTACACAGAGAATGTTTGTAGCGCCTTGGCTCAAAAGATATTAAGCTGATTTCAATATTTTTGTTTTTACCACAATGTACTTGTGACAAAAAATTGAATAGCATATTACTTTTCAAACAAATTAAAATGAAGATATCATTAAAAATTAAGCAAGAGAAGTGCCTGAGTTCGAATATTCCGAAGACATAGCATTTTTAAGGGATTACATGGGTCTCGTCGAGTAAAAAAAAGCCTATTTTCAATATTTTTTTATTCTATGTAAAAAATTATTTATTTAATTCAAACTTTTTTCTATCGTATAGATACATATTTAAAGAATAATTTCTGAAATTTTCAAAAGAAACAAAATCAAAACTCCTTCAATGTGACGTCATTTTCGGTGACCCCTCGAAAAAAAGGTGCGTCCGCGTTGTCAGCATAACTCCTGACAGGCTCATCATTCCAAAGGCTGTATCTCCGAATTTATTATTCGGATCGACTTGAAAATTTTGGATAATATTCCTGAGAAGTTGTCGAAATTAGTAAGCAAAAAAAAAATAAATCGATTTTTTGAACCAACGAAATAACGATAACCCCTTAACTGAGACGTCTTCGTAAAGACTGTAAGTAAATCTTCCGCATATTTTTGTGTGCCAATATACGAGGACGGTTCAATAAGCACCTGTGTTTGATGAAAGAGAGCATTCCTGAGAGAAGTTGGTGCTAGCATCGTGTGCTGCCATCTATCTCACGACGGAAAAACAAATTTCAGACTAATTGATAAGTTAGTTTGGATTTCGCAGCTATTCGAGTAAGACGTGTTTCGTTATTTATTCGGTAGATTCGATGATTCGGTAGTTCGCTTTTTGTTTTTGGATGGGGAAAAATGCGAGGAGATAAAAGCAAAGCTGACCTACAGTTAGATGAGGAGCGACCAGGATGCCCGGAAATCATTCAAAAAGTCCACGACATTATCCTCGCTGATCGACAAACGAAAGTGCGCGAAGTAACAGAGGCCATAGGTGTGTCGATCGGAACGGCTATTACTATTTGACATGGTAAGTTGGCGATACAAAAATGGGGTCGGCACCCCTCAGTGGATGGGTGCCGCGATTGCGCACGATGGACAACAAGCGGATGCGGCTGTTAACTTCGAAACAGTGTTTGGAGCAATTTTTCGAGTTGTCATCTTTGATGAAATCTGGATTCATTTTTACACACCAGAAACTAAGCAACATTCAAAACAATGATTTCTCCCGGTGAATCGGCTCCAAAGAAGGCGAAGACAGTCCCATCGGCCGGAAAGGTGAGCTTCGTTATAAATTGCTGCCGCACCACCGATAGTAAATGTAGTACAAACGAGGAAGTAGCCATCAGAGAGTTCGCGAAATCTTACTTTTTGAAGGGGTTAAAAATTGTCAGAGTGTTGGGAGAAGTGTGTCTTTCTAAAAGGGGACTATGTCGAAGAGTTAAGGCAAGGTAAAGAAGCAGGTGAGAACTAGGATAGAGTGTCTGAAATCAGATTAAGCACTTGCGCGTCGTTTGAGATAAGATAAATTGATGGCTTGCGGCCAGCTCAAAAAAAGTTCCATCGATGTAGTAATCAGCTCATAGTTTTGCATAGTAATGTAAAAACAGTAGCCAACGGTATAGGGCTGCCCTACTACAGGGTGGGCCATATAGCGTTTGCCTTTTGAACCACCTATTTTTTTTGAGAATAGTAACGCAAATGACATGTCAAATGTGTTCATAATTTACTTAAAGGTTTGGCATTTACGAAATGGGACGCTATACGCTTGAAAAAATTGGGAAATATTGAAAACCTATTTCCAAAGTGGTGAGTCTTCTTCTTCTTTTCTGATTTTCACATCGGTGGCTACGTCAATAAGCAAAATTGTCGGATTTGGGGCTCAGAAAATCCACACATTACTGTAGAGAAGGAAATGCATCCACAACGAGCCACTGTTTGGTGCGGTTTTTGGTCT
The DNA here is from genome assembly GCF_028408465.1 of Anastrepha ludens. Taxonomy (NCBI): domain Eukaryota; kingdom Metazoa; phylum Arthropoda; class Insecta; order Diptera; family Tephritidae; genus Anastrepha; species Anastrepha ludens. The sequence goes on from NC_071501.1 coordinate 57,315,773, forward strand.
GGCGGCATCATCGGGCAATTTTTTTCCGAAAATGAGCGGAGAGTCGCGGTTACAGTAAATGGCGAGCGTTACCGTGACATGCTCTACGAGTTGTTTCCAAAAATTGAAGAGGATGACATGGACGATATTTGGTTTCAACAGGACGGTGTTGTTACACTCGAACTCTTGGCTACCGTTTTTGAAAACCGAATAATCAGCCGAAATCAATTGGCCGCCTCGGAGCTGTGATTTAAGCCCGTTGGACTAATTTTTGTGCGGAGCCGTTAAGAACAAATGCTATGCGAACCATCCAGAGACGATTGATGCTTTAAAACACGAAATCGAAGTTGCCATTCATGAAATTGGAGCCCAAACAATCGAAAATATGCTTAAAAATTGGGTTGATCGAATGGCCTACTGTAAAGCCAGTCGTGGCAGTCATTTGAACGATATTATTTCTTATTCATAAATGACAATGTTCAATCTTCAAAATAAAAAAAAAAGTTTGAAAAAATATTGATTACTTTTTTTTTATAGCCGATTCAAAAAGCTAATTTTACATGGCCCACCCTATATTATACACTAGGGCGGGTCGATTTAAAAATCGCTCATTGCTCTGTGAAAATCGTATTCTAGGGATCAAAATAAGAAACTTTGCCGAAGGAACCATACCTCTAAAACGAATTCTGATGTCCCCCAATTTGGGTCGAACGAAAAATCCCACTTTGACCCATTTAGAGTGCTCCAATCGAGTCCAAATGTATGACCGACCCCCACTAACTTTGGACGGCCGATCCACCCATGCCAGTGGCGCACCCCCTGGAACTTCCCTGGGGAGTTCCCCATATAATCATTTCAAAATATCACCATTTTTGGCCTTTACATGAGTAAAGAAACTAAAAAGTTCGACCCAAATTGGGAGACATCAGAATTCGGTTTAGAGGTATGGTTCCTTCGGCAAAGTTTCTTATTTTGATCCCTAGAATATGATTTTCACAGAGCAATGGGCGATTTATTTGCCTCCCCACAAATCGACCCGGCCTATTATACACTAAACAATTTCTCACCAGCCACACTCGATGGAGGTGTACTTAGGAGCAGGTAGATATTTTAAAGCATTTCAACAGAAAAGGTGGGCTTTGATATCAGTATTCAAAAATTTTAACATTTATTGACATAATAAAATTTAAGAAACCAGAGTTCAGCTAAAATTTTTTTTAAAAGAATTGCTTGAGATCAGCTAGTGAGTACACATATTTTCCAAAGCTCAAAGTGTGAAATATGTACATACCTATGTATATATTTTTATGACTGGACCTTGTGCAATTACAGAAATATTTCCTTGTTCGCACACGGGGATCCAGAAAAGTCGGGTGCAAGTTCAGGCATTTTTCGTATAGGAATGATTGGCCTTACCCTCGATCAGGCATCAGGTTTAATTTTTAATAATGAAATGACTTATTTTTAAATGTAGAGTCAAGCACGCAAAATCTGCTAAATATGTCAGACCCAATCGAATATACTTTTATCAAAAAGTTCCCGGAATATAATCAGAATAAATATTCAAAATACATTTTAATCCTCAAAAGTGATTTTATCGCCTTCAAAGTACTTTACAGTAACTGTATTATAGTAACTGTAACGCACTTATGCCAGCGTTTAACCCAGCTCTCGAGACGTTTCTGGTATTCTATTTTCGGTGTGGCCGTCAGAGCCGCCTTCAATTTTTCCATTACTTCCTTGAGGCTGTTAAACGCGTTCTCGTAGTGCCCATAGTCATAGCCATATCAGATGAATTCGAGGGATGTTCAGTATTTGGATGGTATTCGCTTCGTTCATGGTCAAAAATTCACGGATAATGATGACAATGTGCGACGGTAAGCTGTCATAGGGCAAAATCCACGACTTGTTTTCCCACAAATCCCTTCGTTTATGGTGAATTGCTTTACGTCAATATCTCACAACACCCAAATAATAGTCCTTATTAACAGTCTCACCTTCTGGCAAATTTCGAGGTGCCCATTTTATGCATTCATTGTAATTCACAAACATCGTGAGCAACGCTTTCTCATTTGACAGAAAACGACATGGTGCTTTTGCTATTGATTCATTCGGAACTCTCAAATCACTCGCCTGTTGCCAGAATTGCTGGATTGCGTGTCGTACCCATAAACACCTACATCTCGGCTCCAGTCTTTGGTGATATCAACGTAGTCCCTTTTTACCATGAAATCCATGTCCGTTGGCACTAAAGACCAACTCTGTAGCAACACGGCGCAAACCTAAATTACTAAATACAATGTCCTGAACAGACTCATAAGCAATGTTTAAGTCCTCTTCCATCTCTCTGGTGGTAATTTGCGCTTATTCATCAACTTTTCTTTCACTTTATTGATGTTTTCATCAGTTTTCGATGTCGATGGCCGGCCACTATGTTCGCCCTCTTCGATTGACTCACAATCTCTTCTGAAGCGTTCATGCCACTCGTAAATGGCTGTTTTCTTTAGAGTATCATTATCGAAAAATTTTCCCAACATTTGTAAGGTTGTCGCACCATTGAATCTATTTCCAACACAAAATTTTATTCAAACTCTTTGCTGCAAATTCAAAGCTATTTTTAAAACTATAATGAATCGAAAACGCGTGCAGAGGTAGATTTATTCAAGGCGGCGTAACATTTTCAAATGTTAAGCAATAGCGAAAAAAATGTTTGTGGGAATGTTAATCACGATGTGGCAACTTAACAGAAAAAAACAAGAACTCAAATCCGTTAACTTAGAGCGTCACCTGACGGTTGTTCCGTGAACTTTTTGATCAAGGTTTTATAATATTCAATATATTTTGTATCACTTACTTCCACCTTCACAGTTTATGATATTGGACAATATCGAAGTCCATTTGTATTAATTGGATGATTTCGCCAATTAAGAAAAACTGTAACATAAAAACCAGTAATCTTTCAATTTTCTTATAAACGAAAGAGGTAATTGACACTTCCTAGGTTGCAAACTTGGTATTGTTGGATTCTTTTGTTGGGTTAAATACAAAGCATTGCCCACGCATTTATGTATTTGTATTTTGGCATGTGAACATTCTTTTGAGTTACCAACAAATACCCAATTTCCCATTGAACAAATGATATTGCACCACTCAATGCCAGCCAAATTACTACATTTCCATAAAATAAAATTAGGGTAAATAAACAGAGTGAAAGAGGAAAAATTCGAATGACTGTCTTTATGAAAGCGATAACAAAAGTAATTTTAATACGCATGTACTCTGTTGATATCATCAAAAAGACAAATTCTAAGTCACGCACAATATGCGAGAAGTAACAAAATACAGGCAAATAAATATTCACACATATAACATATGTGTGTATATGTATATATAGTATAATATGTACATATGTATCTTTGCTCGCATTCTCACATTTCATGGGTATTAAATGGGGTTGACATTTACATATGGAAATTCCCAACTTTGACGAAATGTTACGCATTTACCCTTGTACTTTCTGAGTATTACTTATAAATACATACATATGGACACATATTATGCCCCTCCCCCTTGTAGGCCTATATGGGGATGTGAACAGAACTATTATTCTAATTTTTTATAGTTTTTTTGTTGATATGCACGTACTTCTATAAAAAATGAAAATATAACAAAATATAAGTAATTTTTGCTTCTTTTCATTTGAAAGAGTTTTGTTGTCAAAATGAAATTTTTTCATAATGCAAAAACGTTTGCCTCAAGCTTTTAAAGCCAAATCAGTCCTTTAAAGTCATTTATTTGTGAAAGGCACATTTTTTATTTTGTGGGTCTCTCTTTACTGTAAGGTAAAGGTTTTCCAATAAGAGGTGTTATTTCGATAAAAGATCAATGGTTTCGTTGCTTGTGTGGCACGTAGCGCCGTCTTGTTGAAAATAATCGATGTCCAGATCAATACCATCCAATCCTGGCCATAAAAAACTATTAATCGTCTTTCGATAGCACAATCCATTCACCTTAACTGTTGCTCCAGCTTCATTTTCGAAAAAGTAAGGTCCAATGACTACGCCGGACCGTAAGCCTCTTCAAACAGTCACACGTTGAGGATAGAGAGACTTTTCAACAATAACTCTTGGATTTTCTGAGCCCCAGAACCGACAAACGCAGCGCTTTCGGTTGGCCTGTGAGGACTTGGCTGAATGGATACACCGGAGAAGATCTGAGTCTGCAATTTATAGATGTTGAAGATGTTTGTAAGGAATAGATTTATTAACAACTGTAAAGGATCAATTGAGTAAAAATTTCGCTGCCAATGAACTTGGAATTCAGGTCAAAGAAATCCTAAGATTTAGATGGGAAATAGAAACTCAAACTATGAAAGATTTTCTCAGCTTATACATAGATTGGTTCGTGATAATACTTCTATTTCAGATTTCGAGTGCTAAGCGTAGTGGCTGGAAAGATAGGTTACAGCTCCATAAGTTATCATCACTTGTTTTAAGCTTTCAAATGCCTTCAGGACTTCTTCGTTTAGTGTTATCACTGCCCTTTTGGATTGAGTTGCTTTCACCTGTCAATGCTCTCCTTTTGTTAGAGTGGTGAGAAGTTTGCCGGTAAGAAAGTTTAAATTTTCTTTTCAATGATGGCAGCATACTTTTCACTGAGTCTATCTGTTGGAGTTTGCCAAAATTCCGTCGGAAGTCACACTAATTTTTAGCTTTTTAGGAGCAGTTTTTTGTTTACGAATCATCATTGCAAATAACCTTTAAGTTAGAGATTTACTCGTTGCTAAAAATATTTATGTCGACAATATTCAGGGTGAACTTCACACTGCTTGTATCTGTAAAACAGCTCATGACCTTAACGTCAAAATTGTTCTATGTAATGACAGTTCAATATATTGTTTATAAGCCATCAAAAGCATTTGCGTGTCAGTTTTGTTGAATTTTTTTTTCTGTGATGGAATTCAAACGTAATAGTGTGATTGCGTTATATTTGGCTGGAAAATCACAACCAGCCATTGTTCGTGAGCTCAGTCACCTCAAAGTGAATAAAATGTTTGTGTATCGCACTATAAAATGTTACAATGATACTGGTAACATTGCAAAACGCTATGGAGGTGGACCAAAAAAAACCGCAACAGCGACAGAAATGGTTCGGAAAGTGAAGGCTCGACTTGAAGGAAATCCACGTCGAAGTGGAAGAAAAATGACCAAAGAACTGAAAATATCGCCTAACAGCATTCGACGCATATTGAAAAATGAGCTCAAGGTCAAGGCTTACAAGTTCCAAAAAGCACACGATCTTTCACCCCGGCAAATAAAAGTTCGGTGCGAAAGAGCAAAGGAGTTGTTGCACTTGCACGAACGTGGCGAATTTCCTAACATTGTGATTTCTGATGAAAAAAATTTCCCAATTGAGCAGTTCATAAACACTCCAAACGATCGTGTTTGCTTGACAGATACGATAATTTGAGCCTACGTATGGCCACTCGAAGCAATTTCCCTTCGCAAGTAATGGTTTGGGCCGCAGTGACCGCTGATGGACGCTCTCCAATCGTTTTTCTCGAGCCTGGTGTCAAAGTGAATGCGACTTATTATCGGGAAAATGTTTTAGAAGCTGCTTTAGAGCCGTGGACACGCAACCATTTCGGTCGTAGACCATTGACATTCCAACAGGATTCGGCACCGTCTCATAATGCTTGTGTGAACCAAGAATGGTTAAAACATCATGTTCCACACTTCATTTCGTCCACACAATGGCTTTCGAATTCGCCAGACGCAAATGCGATGGACTATTCCAACTGGTCCATTTTGGAGAGTAAGGTGAGGACTAAAAAATATGCCAGTATGGATGCGCTGAAAAAAGCAATTATACGAGAATGGGCCAAAATACCTCAAGATCACATTTGTGCAGCAAGCAACTCATTTTTCGACCGTTCGAAGGCTATAGTCAAGGCAAAAGGTGGTCACATCGAGCTAAAGTGAATATACTATGTATTTTAAAATTGTAATCATTTTTGAACAATTTTGTCTTTGAAATCAATAAAAACTAGTTTCACGCAAAAAAGTTATGGCGTTTTGTCATATCGTTCACCCTGTATATATTATGTTTCAGGAAAAATTGGCGCGTTTTTAAGACGAAATAGAAGTCGCAAAAATTCATATTTCCCATTAATACCAGAAAATGCGGTTTTTGGAATGTCAGTATGTTAAATGAGTGAAATCTTAAAGTTGTGTAAAGTGTGATGTAAAATTTAGCATATTTGATAGTAAAATTACAAAATAAAGGCATTCAATTCCAGACGTTTCGATAGCATATATATATATATATATATATACATTAATTATATTATGTATGTATTATTGAATAAAAAGTTCAATATTACATTGAGGTGCTTGGAAAGTAGAAAGTACAAAATTTCTGTAATAATCAATCCGAATCTAAATTTCGCACATTGAAATAATCACCGCAGCGGCGCAGAATTCCTCTTCCTTGTAAAGCACAGCTTAGAAGCCGGTTTTGTGTAGTGAATCGCCAACAATCCACCCAGAAGCCTCCAATTCCCTTTTTTCAGATATAAACAATGTAAACTGAGTAAGAATACTGCTGCAAGCGTATCTTCCAGGTTATGACTTTATAGGCTCTTTTCTTACCCACATAACTTTGTGTCCCAAAATCCGATAAAAACGTACAATTTCCAACAGAGTCAGTCTTCTTCTGATTTTTTACAATCTAAAACGATCATTGATTTAGTATTTAACTGTCGATATGCAGGTTTAGGGGCTTGCTGGATTCCCATTCAAATTGTGTCTCTTTCCAGCAGCATAAAGCTGAATCCCCAATTTATAAGTAGTAGTAGCATCCTAACCGTATTTAGGCATTTCTTTACTCATTAGTTTCTTTTTCGTTGAGAAATCGTTTAATTGGAGACGTTTTTTAATATCTATTTTGAGCAAATTTGAATTTGATTTAAATTTTAACCTAACAAAAATAAAGCATCTGAATCATACTAAATGATATGTCACGTATACCCAATGTAGTCCTCTTATATTCAATTCTGCCTACTGCAATTGCAAATGTCATTACCTTAGCAACACAGACTTATTTTATATGGGGTCTGTTATAGGGAATTAAGCTCAGTGTTTACAAAATTATTTGCCAAAAGAACTATAGGGTGTTTTTTAAGGCCTTAAGAAATAAAATGATAATACAAAGCAGAAATATCAGAAATACAGATAATCTCTTGGCATCTATTTTTTTTACAACTTTTTTCAATATTGACTGCTGAATAAATCGAAGGACCGATGATGGCTCTAGCGTGTAAACCGCACGTAAAATGGACGAAGTGCTCTATGAACTTCGCGAACAGATTATTTTCAACGTTCATAGTAACAAAAAATCTCTGATAACTTCGGAAAGTGGACATAGACAATAGGAGTTATAACATGTAACATCAGAGGAACCGACGAAAATTTAGTGTTTCTTATACGAACTCAATAATAAATTTGTCGGATTTGAATGACGAAGGGTTCGTTTCGCTGGACGATGGCCTTGAATCGAAGGCCAACCTATTCCCACATTCCCCTTATATTTATAAGTTAGACACGCGGTAGAGTTAATGCGCATTTATGAAGGCTCAACTAATGCCCATTGAAAGTTTTACAATGGCAATTTGGCAATTTTCAGCATCAAAAATTTTGCTCATCTAGACTTGTTTTCATATTAAAATCCATTACAGATCTACAATGGCATATTGCTCGTCGTTTCAAAATATAAACTTTTTTTTGCCAAAGACTTGGCACCTTATGTTCACTCAATAATAAATATATAAGTCAATACAAATTACTTTAATTAAAGAGGGAAGATTTGTTTTTGGCAGTTTTTGTTTCTTGTTTTTACTTCGTTTCTCAGTGTCAGTATCCAGTACTGTTACTTTTTACGAGATGAAGACTGTTTTCTAATCGTAAATTTAGAAGAAAAATTCTGATTTCAGAAAAGTGTAATATGTATAAAACTGTTTCGTATGAATTCCATACCTCTTATCGAAAATCGCATTATTTTTTGCACCTCTTTGGTCCTGTTTGAGAATAACTTTTTTTTTGCTGTTTGTTTTTTGTTTTTTGGTGACTGCTAGTTTATCCACAGGTTTCATGCAATGAAGCTTTCGAGAGCGTAAGTATACGATGCTTTGAATGCAGTTTTTAAGTTTCTTTGAGAAATAGTTTACCTTTTTCTTAGCACTTCTAATTTGTAGGTGAATAATTGCTTTGGCGACTGCCATCGGCCAAGACGCTTGTTGGCAAACTTAAAAACCTTCAAAACTAATCTTGTATTTGTTTGGTTTTCGATTTGGTCTGTGGTGTTGTAGGTTGTTCCGCCCTCCTTCAGACTTCTTCCATGTCGGTGTCTTTAAAGCTTTGTATTAATAAAATGCCCCCATTACTAGAGCCTTCGTTGACTTCACAGATTTTATAAATATATTGCTACTCATATTGATTTTTCATTTTCAAAATATCACTTTACGAAATCTTTAAATTATTTCTATAAGGAGTTTTGTTTACTCTAAACCTTGTACTAATTAGCCTTTACAATTTTTTATGGCATTCATTGGCTACAAAACAAACATAGAAATAAAAACAAAACACATTACATTTGGAAGACTTATGGAAAAATGTTGGCAATTTCGACGACTGTTCAAGTTTTCCCGGAAGTGCAATACTAACCTTTGAAGTAGTTTTTGCTAAACTTCTTTTTCAATAAGCTTCAATCACTTCGCTTACGATTTCCGGAAAAATTGTTATCAAAAAAAGTTGAGATCTAGAATCATTTTAATATTTCACCGAAGGCTTTAAAATTGCGATTAATACAACATAATTGTAATTTACAATGTTCCTAATTAATTTTACTGCAATTGCAAAACGCGCCAGTCGTTTCTTTCTCGTGCTAATCGGCGCCAGTTGAACACACTAAGTGAAGCCAAGTTCTTCTCCATCTGATCCTTCCAATGCATAGGAGGCCTTCCTCTTCCTCTACTACCACCAAGTGGTATTGCATCGAATACTTTCATAGGCGGAGCGTTTGTTTCCATTCGGACGACATTGTTGGCAAGAGGGATTCTTCGCTGGATTTCCAGGCTGATATTATTATAGGTGTTAATGCCAGTTCCTAAATAAATGAAGTCTTTTACAACCTCGAAATCATAAGTGTCAACAGTGGTGTGGGTGCCGATACGATGCGAGTGCGCCGACTGTTTGTTTGCTGATAGGAGGTACTTCGATTTGTCCTCGTTCACAAACAGACCCATTCGCTTTGGCTCTTTATCAGTTTGGAGAAGGCAGAACTAACAATGCGGATGTTAAGGCCGATGATGTCGATATCATATATTATATATATATTATATATAAATCTCTATATGTACATAGGTATATACAGGGTGCGCTACCTTTACGTCGGTTTGTAAACGCTAAATACCTTTGTCATTCACCAACCGATCGACTTCAACATACATTTTCGATATATATATATATATATAACAATCAGACAAAAGTCCAAGAACCAAGTTTTACGTTTCATTTTTAGAAGAAATCCCGGTCTGGTACCCGGACAGTATACTGATTCTAAGACTGTCTATCTCTATTTATTTCTATATTTTCATCCTTTCTCGTATGCGAACACAGAGTTCTCGGTAAAGGAAAATCAAAATTTATTACTGAGCAAAACTGTAAATAGAACAATAAAAACTGTAAAAACAACCAACGATGTTTAATGACTGAAAAGAGAGTAAAATAACTAAAATGATTAGTCAAATTTTAATACGTACATTAGGGCGGGTCGATTTAAAAATCGTTCATTGCTCTGTGAAAATCGTATTCTAGGGATCAAAATAAGAAACTTTGCCGAAGGAACCATACCTCTAAATCGAATTCTGATGTCCACCAATTTCAAAATATCACCATTTTTGGCCTTTACATGAAAAAATCAGCTAAATTGCTATGTTTTTTCTTTATTTTTATTTATTTATAATAGTATTTATTATTTATTTATAATAATATCTATTTTTTCTCTTAAGAAATTTATTTAGTCAGAACATATGTAAATGAAAAAATTAATTTAAGTGAGTTATAGAAAAGAAACTAAAAAGTTCGACCCAAATTGGGGGGCATCAGAATTCGTTTTAGAGGTATGGTTCCTTCGGCAAAGTTTCTTATTTTGAACCCTAGAATATGATTTTCACAGAGCAATGGGCGATTTCTTTGCCTCCCCACAAATCGACCCGGCCTAATGTATATATATACATAGTTGGCGCGTACACTTCTGTTAGGTGTTTGACTGTGCTCATTCTCCTATTGGCGGTGTGCGTCTTGATGTTGTTCCACAAATACATAGACCTACAGTTTTAAGCCAACTCCGAACACAAATATTTTTTATGAGGACTTTTTCATGGCAGAAATACACTCGGAGGTTTGCCATTGCCTGTCGAGGGGCGACCGCTATTAAAAAAATGTTTTTCTTAATTTTGGTGTTTCACCGAGATTCGAACCTACGTTCTCTCTGAATTCCGAATGGTAGTCATGCACTAACCCCTCGGCTATGAAAATTAACACAACAAACTTTTGTTTCGTTTCGGTGGCATAACTTTTTTGAAGTATGCACCCTAACGTACTGCTTTAAAATTAAATTCAATGACCCGCAATAACGGTCATGTAACTTTGGTCGCTCTGCCTTCACCCTCACATTCAACATTTCGTATCTCACTCGAATTTGTATTTTAATTCATCAATAATGCAACATGTGCAAAACTTTTAATTTTTACAGCATTAAATGCTTTGCTACACTCCTTCCACAGCGTCAACTCCCCGCTGATTGTCATACTCGTTCACTGACTCCTCCTTCGAGTGTACGTTTCTGCGGCAATGCATTGGAACGAGGCGCAGACATTGCAATCGCAATTTCCGTTAATTCCAGCCTCAAAAATGTCAACTCACCGCTGACGTTCTGCTGCTGCTGTAGCCTTACACATGCATTTGTATGTATATCCAACGTTGCAGCAGCCTTTGTTGCTGTTGCAGCAATTAGCGCCACACTCGTTTCAGCTGTTGTTGGATTTGTTAGTGTAAAAAACCGCGAACCAACCTTTAATGCCAGCAACGTTAATGGAACATCGGGCCACAACAAATCGTCGTGGCAGCAAAAGCATCAGCGCATGTATGTGCATACATATTTACATTCGATAACCCACGTATTCATCCCTCAAACCAGAGACTAACCGGGCAAGCACGCAGTAACGCAGATATTTGTATGCAGCAGACAATTGAAGTGATGGAGAGCCGAACAGATAACCTTGCAACCTGTAGCTGTATTGGTCGCTGCTGCAGTAAGGTTGAGATTCAGTGACAAAGCCACTCGTACACGTGTGCACATTTGCACAATTTGCCAGCAGCGTCTGACCGCAATGTCTGTTGCAATTTATTTTTGATGTGTAGCAACTGTTCTATTAACAGCAACAACGAAATATACAGACAGAAAATACCCATACATATGCAAAAATATCGCCCTATATGCCATTTGTAAACGGCCCGTGTTGCCAACAACCTTCAGGCCATTCGTTTGTGCATATGTAAAATATATGTATATGTTTACCGATTTATAAAAATGCAGCCGCATTTGCTTATTGGCTGCTCATTCGTATGTGACCCAACTCATCGCAAGCCGTGGCAAAATTGCACTGATCACAGTAATAGCTCGAAGGTCAATTCAATGCAGTTATCCCGATGTAAATTTAAGCTTTTATTTAAATTAATTATAAACCAAAACCCTTTGAGTACATTTTTACAACTCAAATGCTTTTTATTGAATGGTTACAGGTTAAATTAAGATGTGATGGTCAGGCAAACATAACATTCAAATAGACCTAAATGGAACCATTTAGTGCAGTTGTAAAATAAATAAATTGTAGGGAATATTGATCAGGAATAATTGCGCATTAAAGCTGATCAGTGGTAATCATAGATGCACCCAGCCTTCATTTGAGGGTCCTCAAAGTCAAAATCCAGAAGCCACGAAACCAGAACGGATTGTCTGATAGCACTAGGGTTCAATGCAAGATAAACTCAGCCCTCTTCGTTTCTATGTTTAAACGCTCAGTTTTGAAGGGTTGAGCTAAATTTAAAATATATAAATTAAAAATTCGCTTCTGAGTAAATTCTAAATACCCACGCTTAGTTTAGTAAAAGTTACTTTGGGCTTGCTCATAGTCAATGATCTAATAATAAAGGAGGATCAGTTCAGAGTTGTCGGATTTTAAATTAAAATAAAACAACGAATGTTCAAATTGATTGATCAATATTTATTATTTTTGTGTAGGGCCGTTCATGGCATTTATTTTTTAAAGCTGATCCCTTCCAAATATTGGCTGCAACTGCGCCGTAATTCGACCATCCGTGAACCCCAATTTTGAATGACTTGCTGGGGTACTTCGGTCGGTATCTCGTAAATAACTTTAGTAATGTTGGCTTCCGAATGCCCCAATCAAAACTGATTTATCGCATCACATTGTTTAATGGCAAGTAGCACAGTCTTGCTGGAAAGCGTGTTGAGGAGGTTTCAATTCCGGCATCAAAAAGTCGTTTATCATGGCGCAATAGCGTTCGCCATTCACTGTTACATTGGCGCAAGCCTCGTCTTTGAAGAAATATTCGCTGATGATTCCTTCAGCCTATAGCCCGCACCAAACGGTTGTTTCCAATGGATGTATTGGCTGTTCTTGAATGATTTTGGGTTGCTATTCAGCTCAAATACGGCAATTTTGCTTATTGACGTAGCTATTAAGCCAAAAATTGGCCTCATCGCTAAACGGTTATGTACACAATAAGTTGGCCTGAGCGCGCGATGAACACTTGTCACAGATCGTTGATTTTCGTAATACAATTGTATGATTTGTAAACGCTGTTGAGACGTAAGTCTTTCCCTGATGAAATGTCAATGAATACTGAATAACTGTATGTCGAACTAACAGTAGTTACGCGTGATCTGTCAAAAACCCCTATTGGAAAAATTACCTCCGATCTGACCCCCCTTTATTAGATGGACTAACGGAAATTTTGATGGAAATGTAAATGTGGGCACAGTTTTATGCGATCTGAATTATATTTAAGTCGAATCTAAACGAGGTTGGGGGACTTATTTAGCCGTTATGGAGTTATACATAATACCTTTACACATTTACAAAAAGGTATGCGTGGCATAGTTGATTTTGCAAAAATTTTACTTTCGTCGTATTTACAATTTTGGGTTTATTATTTGTGACAAACGTCTGATTTCAATACCAAACTGTCTTGGGGAAATAGTAATATGTATGTACATATCTTAATATATGTAAATGCAACGATATGGTATGTAAAATATGCAGAGGCTAAAGCTCTTCTAATTTGTTGATTGCAATCGGAGCAGCAAGGGCATTTAAGAGGCCGCTCAACTGCCGCACAAATGTGGGAAAGCCTGAAAACTGTATATGCAGAGAAAAGTACTCTTAGAAGAATTTATGAATGAAATGGACCAAGCAGAATTTGTTTCCGACTTTGAAGCTAGGTAACTTGGAAGGCACAACGGCAAAAATGTTTATATTTGAAGCAGAAAACACCCATTGAAGCAGAATTATTATTTGCAGTCTACGTCCAAAGAACAATCAAGTAAGAACTGCCACGCACAGATCAAAGAATTGAAAAATTGACAGGTCATCTTATTACCGAAGAAGCGATTATGAATTTAATGCCCCAAGCAGAAATAAAACCAAAAGCAGCGGAAATGAAAACAGCAGTCCACGATCCACAGTCATGGAAGTGTACTCGTCATACACATGCATTCTCTTCTGATTATGCATTAGTAAATAAGCTGGAAATAAGATAGATATATAGATAGATAATTGGCGCGTACACCCTTTTTGGGTGTTTGGCCGAGCTCCTCCTCCTATTTGTGGTGTGCGTCTTGATGTTGTTCCACAAATGGAGGGACCTACAGTTTCAAGCCGACTCCGAACGGCAGATATTTTTATGAGGAGCTTTTCATGGCAGAAATACACTCGGAGTTTTGCCATTGCCTGCCGAGGGGCGACCGCTATTAGAAAAATGTTTTTCTTAATTTTGGTGTTTTCACCGAGATTCGAACCTACGTTCTCTCTGGGAATTCCGAATGGTAGTCACACACAGACCCATTCGGCTACAGTGCTTAATGACTATCGTAATTTCTAGATCTGGTAGCACGTAACTTCTGGCGAGTTCGGAGTCGTCGTCTTCGTCTAACTCATCTAGCGGTAGATCCAGAAAGCGTGCACTGTCTCGCTATCTGCTGCAGCCATCAAGGCTAATTCCTGTTTTTGTTTCGGCCTCTATTCGCTATTGTTGCCAGTCGGTTCGCAAAACTTCGCGATTGCAACAATATCATAGCTGTCTGTATTTGTACACTCTTAGAAATCAATAGCGCCTGAGCGATTGAATTCTGCCACTAGGTTTATCTTCACTAGGACCAGCAACAAGTCAAAGAAGTCACTCTTTTTAATTTTTTATTTTTACCTAAAGGCTACGATAGGTCAGGCTGTCATGCAATTTTTATTATTTTTATGGTTTTTCATTGAAATTTTTCCTTCTACTATTTTTATGGCTGATAAATCGAGTTTTCGATGTCTATTACATTGTAAAATTTTTGTTTGAAAAAAAATCATTATCATGAGAAAACATTTTCTAAGAAACCATTCTATTATTTTTTATTAATTGACATCAAAAAGTAATTCCCTCACCTCAAAAATAGTTAGATACTATAAATTTGCGGAAAAAGACATTGTTTCATCGGATAGTTCAAAAGTACTTCGGCAACTTTGAATACCTATAGAAAAAAAATGTATATATGTATGTACGTCAAAAAGTTCTTTGGAATTTTGTTACGGGGGGCGGATGCTATCATTTACTTTAGGCGTCATCAAATACGGAGACGCAAACTTCCATTCTGTATCACAGTTTTATTATTACTCTGTTGCTTTATGAAATTTTAATTTCACATCTAAAAGCATAAGCGTAAATAGAAGTATCGTTAGGAACTTTCTATGCGTTCCTGCTAACTGGAAAGCAATTGGTATAGCTAATAAATAATTGAGCGAATAAGTGAATGATTAGTGTGTGACTGAGTGAATAACAAAATCGATTGATACCCACGATAAAGCTCAATCGCGTTGCCGTTTTGATTATCTCTCATCACCCAGCTTTCAAATTAATGAATTAAAATCACAATTAACATTGACATTGCAACACACAAGGATGCAAAGTTCTGTAACCACATCCGAGCTTAAGTGCACAGCGAAAGGGTAGATGGTTAAACGGTAATAGTGCCAATTTTCGGTGGCAATTCATGCCAATTTGTGAATTTGCGCTGCTTTTATTGTTCGACGTTTAAAACCACACACAATAGATAACAACGGCAATAAAATTTGCACCATTGACAATACCATCCGGACAATGGACATACAACAATAAAGTGCCCGAAATTGCTATTAAAAGCAACAACAACAAGTAGTGTGCACGAATGGAGTGCGTAGGCAATGAATTACACACACGCAAACATATTTCTGTTCGTTCAGAAATGCCTACGCATGAATATTGCGTTTTACATTGTATTGTGGTATGCTCGCATAGATAGGTACATATCTATAAGTATGTACATGTATAAGGAGTGGTAATAGGATAATATTACGTGTCATACCCACAACGAAAAAATTCCTCAAAGGACTCAATAATTGTGATTTATATTCTAACTATAAATGAGGGTAGCATCAAAACGAATTACTGAAAATCGAGACGAATTAAGATTGAGTTTCCAAGCTAATAGAGAAATCTTTTCACTGATAGTATTATGGAGTTAGTTCAAACTAAATCCTTCACAGAGAGCTGCTATATGTATATTGGACAAGGATTATATGATAATAATTGCCGTGTCCTTTGAGGAACCTCAGTACCTGGATTAGGCAACAGCATTAGATATTGGGGCTCGCGTTAACCGTTTGCTGCATGAATTAATAAAGCGTTGAAAAAAAATTGGTTCACGTTGGAAATAGCTTTATTTAATTACACTAGTCTACAAGGAAAAGTATCCGAAATAATTTAAACTAATATCTGCTTCTCTGTCCATGCAAAATTCGGATTGATAACTAAAATTAATTTATTAGTTTGAGTTTTCGAGATATCCTAACCTAAAAGTGCAAAAAACCCCATTTTTGCCCATATTTGAGGTTATGTAGCCTTGCAGACGTTTTCTTTCACCAAAATTAAAGGATGGCATCTTTAAATACAATCCTTCTTTTTTCAAATGGCGTTTTGTTTGCTCAAATATCATTTTTTTTCGCAGAGATATCGCATTTTGAAATTTTCATGTTTCGAAATTTTCCTACACCTGAAAATCGATTAAGATAACATAGACATGATATATTCGATTACTAATTTTCTTGAATTGAGTCTTATTTTTCTTAAAATTTTGTCTCACACCATAAGTGTGCTGACTCACCACATCCCTACACTATCTAACCTTTGGGTACCGAGTCACACACAGCCCTAACCCCTAGAAACCACACCTATCATACCGCGAGCAGGCTAACCCACATAACCGCAAGCAGGCTTTCCCACAAACTCCAAATTTACATACTATTAATCCATATATTTCAGGCCCTCAAACCCAAGAAAATTAGTAAGCGACTATATCATGTCTATGTTATCTTAATCGATTTTCAGGTGTAGGAAAATTTCGAAACAAGAAAATTTCAAAATGCGATATCTCTGCGAAAAAAAAAGATATTTGAGCAAACAAAACGCCATTTGAAAAAAGAAGGATTGTATTTAAAGATGCCATCCTTTAATTTTGGTGAAAGAAAACATCTGCAAGGCTACATAACCTCAAATATGGGCAAAAATGGGGTTTTTTGCACTTTTAGGTTAGGATATCTCGAAAACTCAAACTAATAGAGCAATTCTGAGGCCAGATTTGGATTCAGCGCATCATAAATCTTCGGAAATATATAGTCTGGTCTCTGGGTCTGTATGTTGGTTAAATTTTGTCGGCCTGTGTTATCAATAAGTCATGTTGAAAGAAAAGTAATGAACAAGTTTTATACTTTTCTTACGGAACAATATATAAAAACTAGTTGAAAAGCGTCATACGGACGGTTGGTATACCGACTCCATGAAAATATTTCTTTTATCAACAAGTTGCTAAGTTACTGTGTTATAGTTTTTTGAAAATGAATCAATGGCGCTTCAATTCGGCTTTTTTACACACTTGCACAAAAGAGAGGTTATTTCGAAATGTCATAAAATCATAGACAACTTTTTGCGTTTTATTATATATAAATAAAGGGTGATTTTTAAAGAGCTATAGGAAAGTTTAAAAAAAAAACACATGTAAAATTCAGAAAAATGAATGAAATTTTTATTTAAATAGATAGTACAGTCCATATAATTTAATTTTTGAAGATTATTTCATGCAAATGTTGACCGCGACTACGCTTCAAATGCAGGCTTGTCCATTCCGACAGACATGAGCTTTCACATAGCCCCACAAAAACTAATCTAAAGGCGTAATATCGAACGATCTGGGTGGCCAATTGACAGGTCCCGAACATGAAATAAAATGTTCGCCGGCATGTGGCACCGTCTTGCTGAAACCACACGTCATGCAAGTCAAGCTCTTGCATTTTGGGCAAAAAAAAGTTGGATATCATTTCACGGTAGCGCTCACCATTCACAGTTACTTTACGATTCGCAGAATCTTTGAAGAAGTACGGTCCAATGATAATTCCAGCCCTTTTCTGGATACATTGGTAGCTCTTGCAATTCTTCTGGCTTATCTTCACTCCAAAATCGACAATTCTGCTTATTTACGTACCCATTGATCCAAAAATGAGCTTCGTCGCTTAACACAATTTTTCGACTTTAAACTTTCTTAATAGAACACGCATTTTTATAATAAAATTCAATGATTTGCAAGCCTTGATCGTTTGTAAAACGATTCATGGTTAAATTATAGTCCAAAGTGAAGATGTTTGACAGTGAAACAAAACACGAAACGTGCATCAGCTGTTTAAACCAACTGTTTAAAAAGATAATAGCTAAAAAATCACCCTTTATATATTTCATGTATTAAACCAGTTTGAATTATTTTGTAATACTTAATTTGGAAATTGAATGAAAACTGCAACACCATACATAGGCTCGAATGCGGTAAAGGGTTAATGAGGTACATCAGTATTTCAGTTGAGAGAAGTTGCAATGGTTTGTAATATCAATTACAAGGGATATTTCTATCATACCAAGAAAAGTACTTTAGCAAGCTATGTACTCTTTGATGGTTGGCATATCTCCAACAAGGCAAAAATTATACTTAGTTGATAAGCCCGTATAATTTGCTATACAATTCTAACAAATCTAAATAATTTCAAAATTTGGGCCATCATAAACCTTTGAGTTTACACGCATATTTGAGTATTTCCTAAAAACTAAAGAAATATAAATAAAGGCGAGTCGCAAGCGCTCGTTTTCTCTAATTTTAGTAGAACAGGTTATATCAGGTCAGTCCATAAGTTCGTGCGTTTTTTAAAGGTGGTTTTAAAATTAATAAAAAAGATGTTTAAAGTATTTATTAATCAATAATATATTTTCCTTCATTATTCACAATGTCTTCCCAACGTTTAGTCAAATTTTTAATTCCCTGCTCAAAAAATTTGTTGTCCTTCGAGCCAAAATACGCTTCAATATCCCTTTTTATAGCTTTTTTTGAGGAGTAGTTCTTGTTACTCATATGGGATTGAAGTCCACGGAAAAGGTGATAATCACGAGGTGCAATATCCGGAGAGTATAGTAGATGCGGCATTAGCTCCCATGCGAGCTCGTTCAGCTTGCCTAATGTTTGCCTTGCGGTATGAGGTCTTGCGTTGTCGTGGTGAAACAAAATTTTGTGTCTATTCACTAAGGACGGTCGATCTTTTTAAGTGGCTCATTCAGACTTGATATCTGATGGGAATAATAATCAGCAGTTATCGTCTGGTTTGGTTCCAGAAGTTCATAATAAACAATACCGGCCATTCTCACCAAATAGACAGGAGAATCTTCTTGGGGTGAAGGCCATCTCTAGGGGTCGGTTCGGGTGTTTCATCTTTATCTAACCAATGGTGCTTGCGAACAGGATTATTGTAAAGGACCCATTTTTCATCACCAGTAACGATACGGTTCAAAAAATTTTCATTTTCAAGTCGTTGCAGCAGCTGAGAACACACATTCACTCTCTGCTGAAGGTTGGCGACGGAAAGTCTATGCGGAACCACTTTTTCCATCTTTGAAACCTTTCCCAACTGAGCCAGGTGCCTGTGAACGGTTCCATACGATGAATGTAACTTTTGAGCTATTATATCGACTTAAATTTGGCTCAGCTTCCACGAGTTCGAGCAAAGTGTCGTAGTTAAAGACTTCAGGACGACCAGCGCGCGGGGCATCTTCCACGTCGCAGTTACCACTTCGGAATTTTGAAAACCACTTTTGAGCAGTCCTTACACTCACGGTATCCTCTCCGTGAACAGTGTTTATTTCTGCAACAGCAGTTGTTGCAATTTTACCACTTTCATAAAAAAATACAAAATATGCCTCTTATACGCGTTCGAAGATTCCATTTATTTTTAACAACACGTGCTTCTATCCGCGACTAAAATCATTTGTTGGCTGCACAATATATCAAAGAAAATATAAATAGTTCCGTTATATTCCGCGAGTAATTTTTTGTATGCAGAAATGGTACAAAACTTAAATTATGGGTAAAATACGCACGAGCTAATGGACTGACCTGATATATTGAATATTAACCTGCATACAAATCTTTATCCACTATGATTGGCTTATGTTTCAAATTAAATCAAATCGCTTTTTATGATAGAATAAATTGATCTTGCATATGTAATGCATTTCGTACGGTTTTCATATATTTTCTTCCAAAGTCAAGGTGGTTGTGGTGGTGGAGGTGTTGTCTGAGTTACACAGCCCAGACCCAATTAACACAAAATATGCCATTTTGATACACCACTTGTAGAACCAGTAGGTTTTGTTAGTCGAACCATCTTGATTTTAGTATGAAGCTGACATAGGCAAATTATCTTATTTCCTTTCCTACAATTTCTTTGAAGTTAACCATCGAGAACTTCCCAGCAATCTATTGCCTAGAGCAACCAGACTTGGGCACTCACACAGATACTGAAAAACTTTTTTCTTTCCGCTTTTCCGCTTCTACATCTGTCGTTATGCGGCCACCCTATCTTCCTGGCAGGTCTCCTAAAGGCCAATTGCCGGTTATTGTTGACGTAATTCTGAATATGACTGCTCGTGGCTTTCTAACAACTCGTCTGTTCTTAATAAGTTGAAATTGGGCCACGTTTGTTTAGTTATTGTGCGTACATCCGTATTAGTCCATCTGTTTATGGCCTGGTTCTGGAATAGCGAGAAGATGTCCTTTTTGCACTCGCTTTGGGGACAGCTTATTTCTACCGCTTCATCTCATTTTCATTTCCTTCTATGTTTATTCCCATGGCCAGGCACCCAGAAGAGACTAATGTCTGTCGTGCGCGCTAAAGCATCAGGTTTTTCTTTGCATTGCCTGACGATTTGTGAATTGGTTATAGGGACATTAAAGCAAAGATACACACATACTTACTTTTGATAGTTGTTGCGGGTGGTTTATATTTATCCTGCAAGCTTCTCAGAAAGATTCTGCGTAAGATTTTTGGACCTTTGCACGTTGGCAGTGGCGAATATCGCAGGCAATGGAACGATGAGCTGTATGAGCTTTACGACGACATAGACATAGCGCAGCGAATAAAGATCCAGCGGCTACGTTGGCTGGGTCATGTCGTCCGAATGGATACAAACGCTCCGGCTCTGAAAGTATTCGATGCGATACTAGCTGGAG
This sequence comes from Anastrepha ludens, assembly GCF_028408465.1. Taxonomy (NCBI): domain Eukaryota; kingdom Metazoa; phylum Arthropoda; class Insecta; order Diptera; family Tephritidae; genus Anastrepha; species Anastrepha ludens. The sequence goes on from NC_071501.1 coordinate 57,336,731, forward strand.
GTAGCAGAGGAAGAGGAAGGCCTCCTCTGCGTTGGAAAGATCAGGTGGAGAAGGACTTGGATTCACTTGGTGTGTCCAACTAGCGCCGGTTAGCACGAGAAAGAAACGGCTGGCGTGCTTTGTTAAACTCGGCTAAAATCGCATACGCGATTATAGCGCCAATTAAGAAGAAGAAGAAATGAATGTTCACAATTTCCACAATAAAATTCTACAATAATTTTTTGGCTATAGATCTGATGTTCTTTTTTACGTATTTGAGGTTGGTAATTTTTAAAACACCATGCTTACAAGAAAAAATTACTAAAACTCTATCAAAAAATGTTTTAATGGCGGCTGCGGTTGTCGAATAGTTTTGTGCGTGACTAGCATTTGGAGTTTTCTAATAGCAGTTGCCCCTCGGCAGGCAATGGCGAGTCGAAGACTCGTTTCGTGCCATTAAACTCTTCACCCGTTCGAAAGTAGAATGAAACTGTAGGCCCCACCATTCGTGGAACAACATCGGGACATCCACAAAAATTGGAAGAGTTCGATGAAACATCTAACCAGGAGTGTATATCTATATTCAACATACGTGTATATAATTCTTTTTCTGTAATTCTTCTGGAAAGTTATGGCACCTTATTGATTTTGGGATGATATGCTAAACGGTGCTGTCGCTAAATTTTTAATATTTTTTTTATTGATTCTAGCCATGTAGGCACCCCTATGTTATGCAAAGACTATGTGGCAAAGGTAAATCTGTGTTAATAGAAATAAAATGATTGCAATTATTGGAAGATTAGTGTTTAACCATTTACCTTGGCTAATATTCCTTTAGACCTCGCATACACAAAGAACTGGTCAATGCGCTTATAGTTGAGCTAATAACTGAACTGAGCTTACAAGGCAACAGAGGAGAAGGTGCTGAGATGATTCTACCTCATCATCCAGGCACCTTCTGCAGAAAGGACATAGATCATCCCCAGTCCCAGCGCATGAATACCTAACGGGCGATGCTCGTTAGGACGCTTACCAAATTCGAGAGCTGTGGCTTTTTTAGATTTAGAAGTTCCCTCGAGCACCGCCGATCTACCCGTGGCCAGAAGGACCTCGCGACTTTGCACATTTGCGCATTAACCCAGCGCTCGCTGAGTTGACGCGGGGCCCATCTTTTCAGTAACAGACCGTAGGTTATCATTGAGAATACATTAAATTGTATAAACAAATATGAGTAAACTTTTGAATTGATATTTAATGTCTATTGAATTTTCAAGGTATACTGTTCAACTTTAAAGTTCAATATCTGGATTCTTGTCCTAAAAAATTTGTGTAAAGTTGCTGTTATTAATATGTAGCTTTTAATTTAAAATAGAAGGTTTAAAATTTATTGAAAGGGTTATCAGAATTACAGCTCTTAATGTGATTTAATACACTGGTAGATGTATACTATTTATAATTTCGGCTAGATAAACAGTTGTTTCACCTTCACAGCCAAATCTATCGAAGTATACGATATAATATAACATACATTTTAAGAAATATTTGCCTTGTTGTAATAAATTCCTTCTCCTTCCTGATAAAAAAATTACTAATTTACAGATTTAGCTGCTAGTTAGAGATTTGGAGGCTAATTCAAGTCTGACAAGAGGCACTCCTGTATTCGGAGCTGAAAACCTGTCACCTGTTGCCAAGTGGGATGAAGTGGGCAATAAATTAAAAGCGCTTGGACCTCCGCAAAGAAGTGGGGTTGAAAGGAAAAGATGAGTATAAGTCCAGTACGTGCTAATGTACTTTCGGTTAAGAGTTCGTTTTTTCATACATAGAAATGCAAATGAAAAATTCTTTTTACAATTTTATCCATAGATTTCAGCTGACCTTTAAAGTCGGACTAAAAAGAAGATGGCAGATAACCAAACAAGTTTTACCGCCACCGGTGGCGGGCCATTGAGGTAGAGAAGTCCATCGATCGTATCCTACTGATGCTCATGGCAGCGGCCCCAAGTGGAACCACACTTGAAATAACTACCCCTACAAAACCATATAAAACAGCACCACCGAAAACATCACGACCTACACCATCGCCACCAACATCTACGCTATCAACAAAAACTTCCATAGCCATAAAAACACCATTAATGAACCGACCACCGTTAGTGTTACTACCTTGCCAAGACCTCCACCCAAGGCGTACCTATTAAAGTTGGTGGCACTAGGCCAACAGTAATGTTTTGCACGTTTGATTTTCACGGCAAAGTAGAAAACAAGGATGAATTCGCCTTGCTTCATACTGTGCTGAAAACCGCATGGGCACGGCGAGAGAAAGAAACAAATCAGCTGATTCGCCGATACCACCTTTAATATGTTCGACTTGCCTCAACCGCAAAATCACAAAGAACCATGATTTCAATACGCGATTACCAAATCAACCAAATAGCAGGCCGAAGTAACAAAAAATCAATCGAAAGTTTCGAAAAAAACTGGCGAAAGCTGAAAAAACGCAGTCTGAGACAGCAAGGAAAGTTTGCGAGTAATAGCTCTCTGTGAATTCCGAATGGTAGTCACGCACCGACACATTTGGCTACGGCGGCCACCCATGTTTCATTATACTTTGGCTAAAATTGCCCATGCGGCGTTACACTAAGTCGGGCTTATTTATTTTATTATAAAAGGGAAATAAATTAATAAAATGTTTGTTCAATTCATGATCAAAACTTGCATACCTACTCTCTGTTCAGCCACTGGCACACATGTCTAACGGCAGATAGGTTTGATGAGAAGCCTGTTCATATGTCAAATACTTTCGGAAGTTTGCTATTTCCTAACGATGGGCAAACGCCGCAAGAAAAATATTTGTCCACCATCTGAGTTTTCATGTCCACAGAGGGTTTCGACCCACTTACCGAATGACAGTAATGCGCAAAACCCATTGAGCTAAGGCGGCCCCTATACTCGTATAACATCTTAGTCTAACAATAAGTAATTTGCAATAAATCTATTTTTCTATGTAAAAGAATCACCTACTCCAAATATATGCATTTGTATATGTATGCAATAAATAATATATAAATGTCAGAGCGTACTATTTTGTCATATAAATCTTTTTCATAGTCCATACGGCAATTTGTTATTATGTCCAGCGTACCGAATTCTTCTAGAATTAAACGCACATTCCCTAATGCAACCTATTCACTCATTTACGCAAGTCTGGGCAGTAATTTCTTTAATGACTTTTGTTAGAGACAGTCTATTCTCGTCCTGCTGCGTGCATTTGGCTTTTCTGTTAGTGTTTTATTTTTTGTTTTTGGTTTTTGTTAGCTTACCAGAGGAACTAATTACTATTTTCGTGGCAGAGGTTATGTGCATATTTGTTTTTGTGTGAGTTAATTGATATTGATGATATCGGCGCTGGCACGTACATAAACGTACGAACATTCGGTCTACATACAAATTAGAATTATTCCCTAATTGCAATTAAATGAAAATAAATTTAGTGACGCGTGAATTGTTATATAATCTACGATACGTATCTGTGATACGGACGTATTTACATGCATACATGCGTTGCTGGCATGGGGCTTTACAATGTATTATATTATTTATATAAGCACACATAATACGAGGTGTGTCAAAAAAGTATCGCGAAATTTGTGTTTTTTCGAAAATTATTTATTTATTCATTAATATCTATTTTGTCCCCTTCAAAGTAATCCCCATGAGATATTATGCACTTGTGCCAACGTTTTTTCCAGTCTTCGAAGCACTTCACAAAATCATTTTTTTTTTATCTTGTTCAGCTCCTCCTTCGATGCCGTCTTTATATCGTCAATCGTAGCGTAGCGTCGTCCTTAGGCCTCTTCAGTTTCGGGAACAAGAAAAGGTCACAGGGGGCCAGCTCTGGGGAATACGGTGGCTGTGGCATCATTAGTGTGTTGTTATTGGTCAAAAAGTCACGCACAAACAACGACGTGTGGGCAGGGGCGTTATCGTGATGCAAGAGCCAATTTTTGTTCCTCCACAAATCCGGCCGTTTCTGGCGGATTGCTTCGCGCAAATTGCGCATACCTTTCAGGTAATATTCCTTATTGACCGTGGCAAGAACTCATGTTGCACAACGCCCCTGCAATCCAAGAAAACGGTAAGCAAAACTTTTATATTCGACCGAACTTGGCGCGCTTTTTTCGGTTTTGGTTCGTGCGGCAGCTTCCATTGAGATGATTGAACTTTGGTTTCCAAGTCATAACCATAAACTTACGATTCGTTACCAGTTATGACCTTCTGAAGCAAATTTGGGTCGTTGCAGACAGAGTCTAACATCTCGTTGGCCGAATCATTGAAAAAAATTGAATGGTACCAGCCAATCGATATGTATTGGTCCTCTCACGGTGATTCGACGATTGGACAATACCATTTTCTTCACTTCATCAATTTTTTCGTCTGTTGTTGAAGTGCTCGGACGTCCGGCACGCTTTTTGTACTACCGATAAACGTTGCTTTGGCCCAAAGTAGCTTCTCAGTATGACACAGTCAACATTCAGAATGCATCCGCGCACTTAATTTCGTTTTTCACACAAAATTTGATACAGGTTCTGTGATTCATCTTTTTGAATTGGTAAAAATCGAAGATGAGCAGAAACACGCGCAAGCAAAGACGCTGTCAAGAACTAACTGAACATTCAAAATGGCCGAACTCGTCGGCATGAGCGAGAGATATGAGTACCAACATATCGCCACAAAAAAATCGAGATTCGAATATATGAAACCTGCGAATTTTCAAAATTCGCGATACTTTTTGAACAAAACCTCGTATATGCTTACGACAGCAAAACCGCGGGCATTTTCATAGAAAACTCAATAGGATTCACATTCATTTTCGTTGGAAAGCGTAAACAAATGACTTTTTTGTATAAAATGGATTGATTTACTGAATCGGTTAAAAATAACACTGACATGAGTTTTTAAGTCTTAATCTTATTTGTTTTTTTTTTTTATCCCGTTGGGAGGGCCCGTTTTGATCTACGTATCCCGAACTAAGGGTGGCATCTTCTTTGTAGACATGTGAGAAAAAAGTAGGTGAATGATTCGGATGGGTGTGGAAGTTTTTCACATATTTTTCTTTGCTATTGCGATGCATATACAGGGTGGCTGATGAATTTTGCTACATTAAGAAACTCAAATAACTTTTTTTTAGTGTATGTAATTCATTTATTTTTTTTTTCAAGTTGAAGGTCATTAAATTTTATTAAATGTAGCTTAACTAGTTTTAAAAATAATTGAATTTAAATGCCCCCCATGCTCGTTGACACAAGTGCGGCATTTTAGTAAAAAGTTGTTCATTGCTGCTTTGAGAGTTGCGACAGGAATAGCCGCAATTGTTGCCCGAATGGATTGTTTTAGTTCATCCAAATTTGTTGGCTTTGTTTTATAAACTTCTTGTTTACATAAACCCCACAAGAAAAAGTCAGGTGCAGTAAGGTCAGGCGACCTGGGGGGCCAACGAAATTCGGAGTTTCTTGAAATCAGTTTATTGGGAAATTTTCGTCGCAACTCTGCCATAACAGTCTGGGCTATGTGAGACGTTGCCCCATCTTGTTGAAACCACACAGAGTTGAAAGGAATTCTCTTCCGGCGTAGTTGTGGATAGAAAAATTCTTTCAGCATTTTCAAATAACGGTCTCCAGTAACCGTAACGGTGTGACCATTTTCTCCAAAAAAATAAGGCCCGACAATACAGCGTGAAGAAACCGCACACCACACTGTCACGCGAAGAGGATGCAATTCCGTCTCGTGGAGTATCTGTGGGTTAGAAGTACTCCATATTCGACAATTTTGTTTGTTCACATTACCGTTTAAATCGAAATGGGCCTCATCAGACATGAAAAGGCAGTTTAACATGTTTTGGTCTTCTTCCACCATTTGCAGGATCTTCTGGCAAAATTCCAAGCGAATCGGCAAGTCTGCTGCATTCAGTTTGTTAACCATTTGAATTTTGTAGGGAAATAAGTCTAAATCTTTGTGCATTATTGTTTGCAAAGACTGTCGGCTGACACCAAGTTGAGCAGATAAGCTTCTTGTTGAAACCCTTGGATTGCTTTGTATAGCTGCAGCTACAGCAGCGATCGTTTCCTCCGTCCGAACTGGTGGGTTTCGATGATAAGGCCTTCTTGCGACTGTTCCTTGCTCAGCAAAATTATTCACCAGTCTCATTATGGTCCATCTGCTCGGGGGATCGCCGCCAAACATCCGCCTGTACTCTCTCTGTACCAAAACTACGGACTCCAGTGCGTGATAGCGGCGGACTATCCAAATTCTTGTTTGCGTGTCCCAGTTATCCATTTTAATAAATTTTAAAGATCAATCTGCAAATTAAAATAAAAATGGAACAAATAACTTAAAAAGAAAAAAAGTTATTCAATTTTTTTTTGGTAGCGGCTTTCATCAGCCACCCTGTAGATCTCTATGTAATTAATTAATTGTTGACGTACCATGACACTACTGATATTGTTATACGTATCATGGATTGGTGTATCAGTCCATATTTGTAAAACAGTAGTGCCTCAAAGTTGTGCATCATCCGTCTAGATTGGCTTTATGATGCAGATTTTCTATGTCACGTATCGTCAGTTTGTCTTTATTTTCTTGTTTCATGGCTTACACGCTTTCTTGGCGTTCGCGTCTTCGCTTTGCCTGCTCGCTGTACCGAAGTTGCTGCCTTATTTCGGCACCCACGTACTGTACGTCGTTCCATGCTTCGTTGATCTCCAACATCAGTGGCACTAGATTCTCAGGCATGACGCTACAGCTAAGGATATCTTCTAGTATTTTCCTAAGTCTTCTGTAACGGGGACATACGAAAAGCACATGTCTTGCATCTTCGTCGATTTCTAACTCGTACGTTAGCATATGATATTGCCTTTGTGTTTAAGTTGGGAATGCTTGAAATAAAATTATTGCTTGCTGTGATTTGATTATCTACCGCTCGATAATAAGTCTTACCGGTATCCTCTAAAACTGTCCCAGTTACTGTTTATTTTTTACGATAAATCTTTATTTGTCTTATAACATACGGAGGAGGGGTGAAGTTCACCCCATGCTTGGCATACCGTGCGTCGAATGAAATATTGGCTTCTATTTATATAAAAATTCAAAAAGATGAACAAAAATAAAAATAATGCGATCAGCATCGCAGTAGAGCATCCTGTTAACTCAGTTGACTTTGGTGACGATCTCTGGATCTATCTCATGAACGGCTTGCCCGATATTCGCCTTAAGGATCTAAATCGTTAACTGCACCCGACAAAAAACTTCTAGCAGCGTCGAGTCGCAGATCCGAGGTGCCAATTGACTTTGCCAAAGCGGCTGATAACACGATTTCCAAACTTCGGAGGTAATTGATTGATTATAGAACCAAATATCGGCTAAGTCAATACTTTCAATTTCCGTTAAAAGAAAAGCCGTTTCGAAATGGCATTTCCAGCAATATTTTCAAAGAACCCGCACCAAACTGCTATTCTCTGGGGATGCATTAGCTTCCTAGTGATTACACTCCAGTTACCGAGATGAAAATATATTTCGTTTAAAGAAATGATTTTTCGAAGAAAATCGTTGTCCATTTTGAGCTGTTTCAAATCCCAAACTGAAAAGCGATAATGAAACGGTCGTGAGCCTTCAATTGTTAAGCCAATTTGGCCTTGTTAGCGAATAATGCGAGGTCATTTTGCAAAATTCGCACCAGGCTAGTGCGTGAAATGTTGAGCTGTTAAGATCGGCATCGGGTCAATGTTCAAGCCCTTTTATTAATTATATTTATAATTGATTTTTCATCAAACCCTTGTTCCTCGAGTGTTTCCTTAATTTCGTTGGAATTCACTATTTAATTACTACTATTGAGCCCTAGAGTAGAAACCGACCGATTAACCATTTTTGGCTGTTGACTAAATGGTATGTGCATATATTTTTAACACAATTTATTGCTAATAGCGTTGCAGTTACAGGTGCTGAAAGATATTTTTTGTAGTTTCCTTCAGGAGGTTTAACGGGTTTTGGTGTCAATATATGAAAATAGTGATATCGCGAGGAACGATTAGTTTAGAGAGTTACAAATCAAAGTGTTTTTTAAAAGAGGAGCAGCATTTATCCGACTGAACCTCTGGCGTTAGTATATCGCAGTCCAAGGAGTCCCCGAGGCTATCATTTTGGAATATTTAATAAGTGTAAAAGTTTGCATTCGAATATCGTCTTCGAGTGAACCTAATTATTCTTTTAATATTATGAGTTCCACATTACACTAAATTCTTCATTTGCGTACTTAGTCCAAGGTAGAGCTTCTTAACAAGAGAGATTATCTGTGGGACTTCATTATTATTATTAAACAAATTTTAAATAAACGATGTATTTTACTATATCGGCATACTGAAACAATCGTACTCTCTTACATAAAATGCTGGCCAAGAAATGGTGTGTGCTCATTCTGCTTTCATAAGAACTCTTCAAGATTAGGCGTTTTTACTGTCTGGTCAATTGTGGGTTTTCCAAATCTAAAGCCACACTGATAAGGTCGAATCGGGTGGTTGATGGCGGGCTTCAGTCTTTAGCAAGCTGCGCTTAATAGAACGTTGCACGCGATATAAAGATAATTCCGCGCTGGTTGCCACAGATCGCAGGTTCGTCGACAGCAAAAAATATATAAAATATAAAATATGCCTCAAAGGTTGTGTTGTGTATTTGGTGGGATGAGAAGGTGACATCTATTATGAGCTCCTTAAGCCATTTTGAACCATCACTGGCGGTCGTTACATACTGCAGCTAATGCGTTGGAATCGAGCTCTCAAAGAAAAGCGGTCGGAATGGGACGGTAGACATGACAAACTGAATTTGCTGCATGAAAACGCCAGGCCACACGTTGCTAAATCGGTCCAGAAATATTTAGAGGGACTGAATTGGGAAATCTTGCCCCACCCGCCGTATACTCTAAACATTGCACCTCTGGCTTACCATCGGTTTCGATCAATGCAGTCAGCCCTTATTGGAGAGCGGTTCACTTCACGGTACGAGAGCAGCGCAAACTGGCTGAATGAATGGATCAAGTCAAAAGAACTCGAATTTTTCGTCAGAGGAAAGGTGGAGTAAAGTGGTAGCTTCCAATGGCAAATATTTCACATAATATCATGTATTAATTGTTTAAATAATTTGTAACTTTGGCTAAGAAAGGACGGAAACTTATTCCCATACTCAATAATGGACAGGCATGTAGTAATCCGACCATATTTTGCATGGGAGCTGGCACATGCACCTCATAAGCTCTTTGCTGATTTTTGATTGAGTGGCTTAGCCGTTCTCTATAACAACCACTGCTGCCATCATTTAGCAGGCGTGAAAAGTGTTCCCCCATAACTTAAGGGGACCGTCTAGTTTAGCACTTTCAAAAAATCCATTTTTTTTTTTTTTAATAGGACTATGAATAAGTTCGTGCGGTTTTACAACAGATGGCGTAACTTGATTATTATTCCATCGATCCACATTTCCAAACATTCATTGGAGAGCTACTGTCGTAAGGCACAAACGTCAGTATAAGTTTTTTATTTGAAGCGTAAACAACAATATTTTTACCACACTTGAAAATGTCGAATTTCGTGCCAAATAATGTGTTTTTGCGGGGAATTCTTCTTCATTATTTTAATATGAAGAAAAAAGCAGCCGAAAGTCATCGTATCTTGGTGGAAGTTTATGGTGAGCATGCTCTATCTGAGCGAACGTGCCAGAAGTGGTTTGCACGCTTTAAAAGTGGTGATTTTGGCTTGGAAGACGAAGAACGCGAGGGTGCGCCGCCAAAGTTCATGGATACCGAATTGGAGGAATTGCTCGATCAAGATCCGGCTCAAACGCAAGAAGAGGTTGCAAAAACTTTGGGAGTTGATCAATCAACCATTTCCAAACGTTTAAAAGCCATGGGAATGATCCGAAAGGTAGGCCATTGGGTGCCGTATGAATTGAAGCCAAGAGACGTTGAACGCCGTTTTATGGCATGCGAACAACTGCTTCAACGGCACAAAAGAAAGGGTTTTTTGCATCGAATTGTGACTGGCGATGAAAAGTGGGTCCATTACGACAATCCAAAACGTCGGGCAACGTATGGATACCCTGGCCATGCTTCAACATCGACGTCGGCGCAGAATATTCATGGCCTGAAGGTTATGCTGTGTATCAGGTGGGACCAGCTGGGTGTTGTGTATTATGAGCTACTGAAACCGAATGAAACGATTACGGGGGATGTCTACCGACGACAATTGATGCGTTTGAGCCGAGCACTGCGAGAAAAACGGCCGCAATACGCCGATAGACACGACAAAGTTATTTTGCAACATGACAATGCTCGGCCACATGTTGCACAAGTGGTCAAAACATACTTAGAAACGCTCAAATGGGATGTCCTACCCCACCCGCCGTATAGTCCAGACCTTGCGCCATCCGATTACTATCTCTTCCGATCGATGCAACATGGCCTGGCTGACCAGCACTTCCGTAATTACGATGAAGTCAAAAAATGGATCGATTCGTGGATTGCGGCAAAACCGACCGAATTTTTCACAAAGGGAATCCGTGAATTGCCAGAAAGATGGGAAAAAGTAGTAGTAAGCGATGGACAATATTTTGAATATTAAATTTGTAACCATTTTACGTCAATAAAGTTTCAAATTTCGAAAAAAAACCGCACGAACTTATTCATAGTCCTATTACATTTTTCGAAAGTATATGTATGTAGAAATATTGTGTTTAAATTTCACAGAGTTCGGAGCAGTGTAAATATATTGTTTTCTTACCTGAACAGCACTACCTAGAAGCGCTTGCCTGAGCGCGCAGACAGGTATACGCCCTCTCTCGACCCCTCGGTGGGCTAATCCCTTTTTGACAATAGAAGCAGCTGCTGCTTCTTACGGTGTAAGATATATTGTCTCTTCTGACTTATTCTCTTAGAAAGTAAGCAGTATTATTCACTTTTTGGAGCAAAACGAGCCTTGAATCTCGTCTACTGCTACTTTACATCAGTTTCGCATTTGACTTCGAACAAGCAGTATCGATCGCATTCGTCATGGGGAAAGGCAGCAGAGCAAAGAGAGTTCGTTCGAAACCCTTTAACAAAGGGCATCCATTCCGTGGTAATCAGTTTTCAGACGAAACAAACACTGATTATGCGAGTAAATCAGCAGAAAAGTTGAAGCAATCGAACGACAAAAGTTTCGACGTACGTAACCATCCGACGACTGAAAAAAACTGCTCCAAAAAAACTCGTAGCGAAGAACGCACTTCCTTTGAAGAAAGAAAAACAAGAGAAAACTCAAGGTTTGACTGTTAAATTAATGAAGAACCTGTCTGAAAACTACGGATTGGCTGTACGTCGAAATCTCACTTCAGTTGAAAACATGAGAAAGGAAATCTGGGCTGGCTTCTACCACAAGATATCAACAGACGCCAAACCGCAGCGTTCAGGCTGCTCGATCACCTGGTGTAATTACCTTCAAGCAAAAGCTGATAAGAAACCGTACAAACATAAACCCGCTCTTGCTTCTGATGTTCAAGAAGTGTTGAAGCCGATTTACGAGTATCTTACCAAATCAGAACTGCTCGAACGGTGTTTGGGTGGCCATACTCAAAATAACAATGAAAGTTTCAACAACCTTGTCTGGAACATGGCGCCCAAACACCTTTACAATGGGGAAAAAAGTGATAGAAATTGCGTGCAAAGTTGCAGTATGTCAATTCAACGAGGGTAAAAAACCATTACTGAAAATTATGGACGTAATGGGTGTCCAAATTGATCCGGGCGCTGTCGAGTACATCAGGAAGAATGATAGCGAGCGCGTCAGCAATGCGAATCGCCGCAGCTTGGAGACTTCAAAAGAGGCCAGAACGAAAAGGAAACGAGCTCAATTGCAGAAGAATGATGAAATGGAGAGTGCAGAAGGTGTTCCCTACGGTGCAGGCATTGCTGATTGAGTCGAGGTAAGATTTTTTTTCAATTTTATATTAAAAAAAACTTTAAACGCGTTTTTCTCAAAACAACGTTTTAAAAACGGTACCAAGGAGTTTACAAAAACTGTTTGACCGATTCTTTTGAAATTTTAACCACATAATCCACACATACTAAATGAGGTAGTCCACATATAATATAAAATATTACAATTTTGCATTGTTACTAATTGTTTATTTAAAAAAGCAGCGAAAACAAAGTGCATTTTTTTTGGTGTTCTCAACTTTTGTACGCCATTTTGATATTTTTCTCTAAATATTGATTTTTATAGGTGGATTAACTAGTATTTGTTATACTGAATCTAACCCATTTTGATTTTTTTTGTTTCAGACCAGCAGTTCCCGAGATCTGCTTGGTACCGTTTTGCACTTCGATTTTAAGGCGTTTACGCGCGGCCACCATTTTGTACATACATTAAAATGCAATAAAATGAATAAAAAAAGTTTTTTTACACAATCTAAGACTTTATTTATTATATCTGATATATTTATATAATCTGTATCTTTCATTACATACTCAAAAATAATTCCCAAAAATAGCTTTTTCTTAGCGCATGATCTGGACGGTCCCCTTAAGAATGCTCTGAACGTCAGAGTCCAGACCAATGGCCTCTCGTTTCTTGGTTCGGATAATACGTCTCTCTTCCTGTATTCACTACCGGCTGCGAACCCACACGGGGTGCTTTCAAATTTTGTACTTTGTTAATTTTTCTTAAAGTGGAAAGTTGCTAATAAAAATATTCTCGTTTTTGAATTTAAACACGATTTCGTGTCTAGCACTAACAGCATTTTGCAATAAATGTTTACACATATATATTACATATGTACATAAACTCATAAATGGGCAACCACACAACTCTTCTTTTATCCCAGCATTAGCATTCTAAACATGTTTGTACTTCTCATTTGCTGCCATAAAATACCCATACGAATCAGTTATCCTCAGCACTCGATCTCGAAACAGCGAGCGAAGGCACTCGAAACTAATTCTGCCCACTCACCTGTGCAGCCATCACTTTTTGCATACACCAAGCACACATAGAAACTCGGCAACAAATAATTTGCATTCGACGAAAGTGCTTCCGTAAGAAGTGCAGAGATCTTAGCTCCTTATCTTTTGTGTATGTTATCCGAATTATCGGAAAAACCGGTTCATAGCTTGCAGTTGCCACCCTTGCATTGTTCTTTTTTCCAACAGATTAAACCATTACAATATACTCGACCACTCAAATTGAAACACATATGCACATAACTAGGAAGGTATTAATAATTTTTTTATTATGAATATTGGCGGTAGAGGGGCGGAATAAATTAAGTACACTTACATATTTATATGTAAGATATTCTGAAGTAGAGCAGATATTGTGCATCGCAAGGAATAAAAACCTTCATAAAAAGATAATCAACTTTGAGAGTAGTAAATACCTACATACATACATTGATATGTATGTATACTAGGTGTGACACCATGTTGTGTAAAATTAGAGCGATTGGAAAAGGAGAAGACGTACCTCCACGAAGGTAAAGTTTTCCAAGTTCATACAAATTTTGATTCGAGTAAATAAGATATCTGCGTTATTTTTAATATTCGTTTTAATTACTATAATTAAAAAAAAACGATCATTACATATTTTTAAGACCTTAAGAGCCGTAAATGATGATACAAAACAGAAATATTGTTAGAAGGAATTTTTGTATTATAATCTGGTGGATAATTTCATGGTATTTCTTTTTTGAATATGATAGTTGGCTTATATCCGGCACGGCTACGAAATACATGGGAAAAACAAACTTGTGAGAGGAACTTCGGCTGCACGTCACAGGGGATGCGTCATCCGAGTTCTGCATGATCATTTCACAAGTATTCACACTCTCGTCCAATCAGTTGTTGCTCAGATCATAAATAATAAGATGCGAAACTCTTTCATTTTGTGTGGAAGCACGCGCAGGAACTGGGTTTACTCACGCATTGCCACTCCCTAGGTTAATAGTCGAAATGGCGGGCTGCCAGAAGTAAGCACCAAAAATAACTGACGAAAGCAATTCGTTTTAACCGTCCGTTGTGTGAAAGTCTTATATTCTTTCGTTGTTTAAAATGGCCTAGCCAGGCCACCTATGAGAACACGTGCTTTATTTATAGGCTGGTACGAAAATTATGTCTGTAATCAATTTAAGTGTAATACCGATTAATAAAAAAAACAGATTGATTAGTGTTAAAAGAAATGTATTTATCAAGGTTCATCCTTCTTACTGTTTTTTAAAAATTATTTGAAAAATTCAATTTATAAATAAATAAATAAAAAATATTAAATTTTAAAAGTTACTTATGAAGTCGACGTAGTTACTGCAGCTAGACATATGCTGCAAGTGTAGGTTTTGGTTTCTAAACCGTGAGTTAAGCACATTGAATCTTTGCAAATGCGGCAAGTAAATCGGGTTTTTCTTTTAAACTTATACAGTTTGGTACATAGCTTGCACAATGGCCGGTACTGTGAGCTTACGGGCTTTGATGCAGTTTTTTGTGCTGGGGCCGTCGAAGTTGATGGTGGATCCTGTGAGAGATACATTATTTTAATTAATTATTTATTTCAGTACTTTTGCATTGCTATTTTAATTCCTGGTCTACCATATACCCTGGGATTTGCTGCACGTGTTTCCATAAGGAGGATTGTCAGTTGTTCAGCCAATTCTAATATAAAATCCCTTCGTTGGTCTGAATTCTTGCTTGGTCGCAAATGCTTGTATATAATATAAGAAGCCAAGCCAGTAATGTCAAGCATATTAAAAAAAATGACCAATGGCCACCGGTTTGTTGCGCGTTTGCAACTGTAGCCAGAAAGCATTTTGTCCATTGTATCAACCCCAGACTTATTTTCATTGTAGTCTAAGGCAGCTGCAGGTTTATATTTGTTTGAAGTTTCTGTGGCTTGCGTGTAATGTAGTGTCGGCAATACTAGCACATATTTGTCTACTTTGGCAGCGTATGATAACATAGATACATTTTCATCCAGGAAAGCAAACAAAGTCTGATATAGAGGTCGAAACTTTTTATACGGCCTTGTCTTTTTGTTCAGCGGAAAGGATAGAGGAACAAATTTTCTATTTGGGCGCACTGTGCCTACGACAGCTAATCCCTTCTGCATAAGAGACTTGGCCAATTCGAGTGATGTGAAAAAGTTATCGCAATACACCGTGCGGCCGGAATTACAATACCTCTCTACCAAATCCAGTACCACTCTTTCACCTTGGTTAATTTCTCGTTCTTCATTTGGTCGTTTTCCTGTGTAAATCTGTGCCTTGAGAGGGTAGTTTGTTGAAGAATCGCAGACCCACCAAATTTGTATTCCGTACTTTGCCGGCTTAGACGGAATATACTGCGTAAACCTAGTTCGCCCACGGTACGGAAATAGTTGCTCATCTACTGTTATTGCTGCATTTGGAGTATATGCTTCTTGCAGATTGTGACTCATTATAGTCCAAATGTCGTCGATTGGTGCAGATTTACTCAACAGCATACGTTCAGAACGAGTATTAGCTCCATCAAAACGAACAAACCGAAGCAACATTTTGAATCGATCTAATGACATTGTTGCATTATAAATATCAAAATGCCGAGAATGCCATAGATCCTTTGCTTGCATATTATTACAGTGGAACACACCGGAAAATAATAGCAATCCAAACCAAGCATACATTTCCATTTCGTCTGTGGCTTCCACTCTTTTGGTTTACAGAGAGCGGTGAGCGCGAGAGAGCGATTAAAGTTTCAACTTCTGAGTGAGAGAGAACCGTATTCACTCTTTCTTGTACTCTAATTAGTCAAAAGACCAAGTACGGTGCATGACTATACTAAAATTGCAGTGGTGGCCTGTGCAGGCCATTTACCCTAACATATGAAGTTTTTGTGTAAAATGTATTTTTTTTTCATAATCACTTCGCTGGAAATAGTTATAAAATTTTCAGAAGATTCATCTAACAGACCTGTATGGTATATTTTCGCCGTTTTTTGAAAACTTAACGAAACAAAAAGATATACCCCTCTAAAATTCGGAATGGCCTGCGAAGGCCACATCACACAACGGACGGTTAAATATTTATAATTGCATTTGTATGTACACATCTATTTTAAAATAAATTCAATTGAAACGAAATGATTTAAATTGAAGTGAATTTTAGGAATTTTCCAAAGCCTCTGATATCTTGTGTACATATATGAATACATTTTACATATGTACATGAAATTTTATTGAAAACTATGTGTTATGTAAATCTGTATACAATATATGTAAGTATTTTGCAGTTAAATTTGCGTTTGAAATGTTTTAAGAAGATTAAAAACTTTTGGGTGTTTGGCCGAGCTCCTCCTCCTATTTGTGGTGTGCGTCTTGATGTTGTTCCACAAATGGAGGGACCTACAGTTTTAAGCCGACTCCGAACGGCAGATATTTTTATGACGAGCTTTTTCATGGCAGAAATATACTCGGAGGTTTGCCAATGCATGCCGAGGGCGAATTCGAACCTACGTTCTCTGTGTGAATTCCGAATGGTAGTCACGCACCAACCCATTCGGCTACGGCGGCCGCGGCTATCTGCTTTAGCTAATTTTGTTCGTTGTTTCACAATTCTTTTTGTTATCCACTGTTTATGTTATGTCAAAAAATTGCAATATTTTATGCCTTTATTTATAATTAAGTTTTTTGTATTCATTACTTTATTAGTATTTTAATTTTGAACAACTTCATTTAGATAAAAATTTTTGAATGTATTTTATACTGTTTTTGCTTATTTTTATTATACTCGTATGTAGGTGTATACGAGTGATATAAAATCACTGGGCAGTCGCGCACTTAATGCGAACCTCAAGGGCGGTGTGGAAGCTGAAAATTCCCAATTTTTGTTTAAAAAATCCCCATTCAATGTTTATTCCGCTGTAGCATTACGGACGAGTGTTATAAAAAATTCACATTCTCGCTCTCATGAGAAAAAGATTTACGCAACGAAGCAACATGAGTAAAGATTGTGTTTATTTTTTTCATATGTCATATCACTAACATAATCTTATCGCCAGCCGAAATCTGCACGATAATTGCACATACTCCTCCTTTCACGTATTCGCAATCTTTTTTTTTTTTTTGGGGTCAAACCGCTTCGTGACCCCAGTTACGTCAGACCATCAGCTGATTCTATTGAATTCGCTGAGAGCCGAATAACGGTATGTTATTGCCCACAGCTCAATTCCTTTTACCATGATATAGTTATATACAAAGCTTGCTTTTTAACAGTTTAACGTGGGCAAAATATGCTCTGTTTGCCGCCTGCACTCGGTCTAAGATAGCAATCGTTGGACTATCCGTTCTACTGAGAAACAGTCCCAGATATTTAGTTTGATGTACGCTTTCAAATTCATGATCAGCAATTGTTGGATCTGCCGCTTTTCTCAACGTAATAAGTCATTCAAGTTATTTCGTTTAGCTTTCTCTGAACTTTTTAATCCAAAGAATTTTGCTTTATTTGGAGTGCTTGGAATACTTCTTTTAGAACATTTATACTTCTCACGAGGATGACCAGGTCATCAACAAAGGTGCATATTTTGAAAGTTTTGGTGAATGTAGTCTCTGATGGATCAACATTTTTAATTACATAGTCTAGGATCAGAATGAAAGGTAGTCAACGCATCTTTTTGATCAAGCTGGTATACTTATAGTAGTCTTGCCAGACACATGTAAGCAGCTTCTTCGATGGCTGTCAACGGTCATGAAAATATTATTTTCACAGATGAGAAAATGTTCACTGTTGAAGAAGAAAATGACAACAAAAGAGCGAAAAAAACGATAAAATCTGTGCTAAAACTTCTAAAGTCGTAAAAAATGTTGTTCCAAAGGTTCAGCGTGGCCACCATCCTGCCCTCGTAATGGTTTGGTGGGGAGTGTGTTGTAAAGAAGTTTCATCTCTTCATTTCTGCAAAAAAAGAGTTAAGACCTGGGCAAACGTGTGCCGCGAGGATGTCTTAGACGGTGTGGTGAAGCAGTTGAGCAGCACGCTTTTGAATGGAGAGCGTTGGATCTTTCAGCAAGATTCCGCTTCAGTCCATAAAGCGAAAACCACCCAGCAGTGGCTAAAAAACAAAATTCCTGGGTTCAAAGTCGCAAAAGATTAGCCGTCTGAGCCGTCCAGATCTGAATCCATTCGACTACAACTTGAGATCAGAACTGGGCCCGTCGAAGACCTCACAAAAATTTGGAGAGTCTTTAACAATCTTTGGTTCGAGCAGCGACGTCAGTATCTATGGAAACCGTGCGTGCTGCAATATCCTAATCGTTTGAAGGCATGTGCAAAAGCAAATGGTGACCATTTTTAATGAAAGTTAATTTTTATTTTTAATATTTACACGATTAAATAAAACTAACTTCATTAAAAAAAGCATTATAATTTCATATATAGGGCCCGCCATCTATCGTTACGGATTTGAGCTAGGTATTATTTGAAGAATGGTAACATTTAGCTGTCATCTGATTTGACAGAAAATTAGTTTTATTCTTCCGCTGAACGAAAATGGTTGTGTATACGCTCAAAGGACCGACCACCCAATGCGTTTTCGCTTCGCTTCATGGGAATGGGATTGACTTGAAGATGATGAAGACTTTTACCGAAAAATCATCTTTTCGGATGAAGCTCATTTCCATCTCGGCGGGTATGTTAACAAGCAAAATTGCCGCATTTGGGGCTCAGAAAACCCGCACGCACTCGAAGAAAAGCCGATGCATTCACAAGTAGTCACTGTTTGGTGCGGATTTTGGTCGAGAGGCATCATTGGTCCATTTTTCTTCGAAAATGAGCGAGGAGTGGCCGTAACCGTCAATGGAGAACGTTACATATTGAACGAATTTTCGTTCGGAGAAATTGAAGAGGAGGATATTGGTGGCATTTGGTTCCAACAAGATGGCGCTACTTGCCACACAGCGAATGTTAATCTTTTGTTAATATCGCTTGGCCGCCTCGGAGCTGCGATTTGACGCCGTTGGATTATTATTTTTCGGGTGCCGTCAAAGACCAGTGTTATGCCAACAAACCAGCAACAATTGATGCACTGAAGACCAACATACGCGATATCATAGCTGAAATACAGCCGCATACAATCGAAAATGTGTTGAAAAATTGGACCGATCGTCTGGGATGGTGCATGGCTAGCCGAGGCAGCCATATGAATGAAGTTGTGTTCCATCATTAACCGGAAATATAAAAAAAACAGTTTGGAAAAATATTGAGTAGTTTCTTTTTTATAGCATTTTTAATTCCGTAAAGTTATATGGCGGACTCTGTATATAACGGACTTAACTTGTAACAAAACTTATGGCAGGACTAAGTATATAAAACTACTATACGAGTATGCTATACTTGGCTGGGGGATGGAATTTTCGCTTACTTTCGTAAGCATTTATCATTTAAAAAATGATTCGACCGGTATCTCTACCGTTCCTGTGAAAATAGGTAAACTGTTCACAGTTTCCTGTAGACCATATCTGCTGTTGTCTTCCGTTCTGCTCTGTAATTCACATGGGGTTGTCGGTTTGCGGTAGTTGTTGTACTTGTCTTGCTCCTCTGCTAAGTCTACAAAATAAACCTTATTGGTTAAAATTGGCATTTTCTGCTTTTAATAGATAAAGTACCGAAAAATCCACTTTTTATTTACAAATAAATAAAATAAATGTTTGGATGGTATTAGTGGTTGTTTTGCAATATTTTTCATTTAAAATGAAAATTCATAAATCAACACGTTTGCTGACATTTATACCTGTCAAAATGAAATATAAACACGTTACTTTGCAAATAAGAGCACTTAAACATTTCATTAATACTCAAACAAACAAATGTTTATGCATGCATAAATACATATGTACACCATATGAGAATACGTCCAAATGATACATTTGCCATTTGAAGTAAACATTGTCGTAATAGCTTTCCACGCAATATTGCAACATGCTATATTCAAAATTGGCAACGTATAAAAATTTGCAACGTAAACCAACACCAACTGGGTGCCAACAAAAAAATATTCCGAAAAGTTTTTCGACAATTACAAATGATATCAGTGTTAACAACACTAAAAACCAACCAAACCAAAAATGTTTTGCATTCAACAACAGCCGCAAATCATAAACACACATCCACACCCTAACTCTCCTCATACACACATAAGCAGGTGTATTATATGGAGGTATTGTAGTATACAATACCGTCACGTACAGGATTGCAAGAACAACAAAAAATATGATGTTATGAAAAAACTGCGCCGGAAACAAAGGCATTAAAAAGTGTACAGTAGCTCGCATAAAAATGCGAACACAGGAAATGAGCAAGTGAACTGAGTGCAACGAATGGCTGAAAAGTACGGAAAATGGCTAAAACAAAGCAAAATGAAAAATGGACTGCGAACACGCGCCGAGGCGTCGTCGCTGCGCTGCGACAACTTTGCAAATAATTTAAGTTCTTTTCCTTTCTTTTGTGCTGCAACATTGTAGCGTATAAAGTACACCATATGCTCATGTAGGATAAGTAATGCACATATTAGGATTGCCCTTATTTATAGGAAATGTCTTATTTTTTGTCATGCGTGCACATAATTTGAATTTTTGTGTAAGTAGCAGAAGGATTGTAGCAGCCTAGCGGAATCCAGATATATATTTGCACAAATATTTTCAAGTCCTTGATTTTTTTCTTTCCTACTCAGAAAATTGAATGAAAACTCTGGAAAAGTAATATTTATTGTAAGGGGAGTGAATTCTAAAAATTATTTTATAGTAAATGAGCGTATCGGAGTAAAACATTATTCGATGAACCTCAAGTAAATATTATATGCAATGAACCGAGTACGTCCCTAGTGCAATTGTTTGAGCTACTAACATATGCATCCACTAACATAACATATGGATGGAATAGTCCCGGACCGAACAAAAACAAAAGATATTTTTGTTCAAAATTAGCTTCATTCATCAACGTAATTTTCAGCAAAAGCAACGCAATCATTCCAGCGCCACTCTAACATTTCAATACTACTTTTGTAGAACGATTTATCTTTTGCTTCAAAATAAGCCCCGTTTTAGCGATAACCTATTCCCTCGAGCGAAATTTCTTTTTTTTAGGACTGCGAACAGCCAGTATTCGCTGGGAGCCAAATCTTGCGAATGGATGTGGTAGCATCAAGCGAAGCTCAATTCATGTAGTTTTGCCATTGTTTTGATTGACTTGTGACAGGCTGCGGTCACGGTGCAGTGAGCAAACGCGGCACCCACTTTGAACAGAGCTTTCTCATGCAATATAAAGCCTACACATTCTTCTGATATCTTTACGATGTCAGCTAACTAACGAAACTTCACCTTTAGATCATTCACAACGATTTTGTGGATTGTGTTGTTGTTTTTTGGTGTTACCGCCAAGTTTCAAGTCAGCAAACCACCGTTTTATTATGTGTTTCTGATGAAGCGGGGTCCCCATAACACTTTTGAAGCCATTCAAAAAGCATTGTAAAATGAATACACCAATTTTTTTGTATCCATTGTTTTGAAAATACCAAAATTAGTGTCACTTTTAGCACATTAATTCACGAACTAATGAATAGAATTTCATGAACAGAGCTTTTCTTTTCTTTCTAGGCTTTTTAAGGTTAGTAAAAAATAAAAAAAATAAATAATTGGCGCGTACACTTCTGTTAGGTGTTTGGCGAGCTCCTCCTCCTATTTGTGGTGTGCGTCTTGATGTTGTTACACAAATGGAGGGACTTACAGTTTCAAGCCGACTCCGAACGGCAGATATTTTTTATGAGGAGCTTTTTCATGGCAGAAATACACTCCGAGGTTTGCCATTGCTTGCCGAGGGGCGACCGCTATTAGAAAAATGTTTTTTTTTTTATTAATTTTGCTTTCACCGAGATTCGAACCAACGACCTCTCTATGAATTCCGAATAGTAATCACGCACCAACCCATTCGGCTACGGCGGCCGCCACCATTAAGGTTAGTACTCACTGAAAAAATGGTGAGTGCAATAAAACTAGTGTCATCTATGTATGTGCTAGTCTCGGGACTTTTCGGGCCATGTGTTATGTGTGTGTAGTTATGTATATTAAAGCATGTAACTGTGTGATAAAAACTTGAAACGAAAAGCAGTCTCTATTTCTATGAGACAATATTTTAGCTAAAAGCTGACAAAGCCACATGTGGAAAATGAACTCGACGAAATGGCCCATGGATTTATTTACTGTACTGTAATGCCGCCGAATAATAGTCATTTCGTAATTAGAAAAATTGTAACGCAGACAATATATGTACGGTGTACACACATGCCCATATTATATAAAACATGTGTACGTACAAATATAAGGTAATTAATTTCTGTTTATGAGTAATCAACATTTTTTGTTTGCTTGAATATGGTACTATTTATTATAACTTAGACAACTTAATGATTTCTGAAAGCACCTCAATAGGTGCGTGTTAGTTAGTTAAAGTTTTTTTCAGCACTTTTTTATATTTTTGTTATCTCGGTGAAATTCCTGATATCCGAGCAGGATTTGGAAGCAATCCCTCACATTCACAACGATCACGAACGAGAACGTTTCATTTTCTTCAGTTATTTTTTATCAAGAGTGAGATCGAGGATGTATACCTGTGGGCAAAAAGTATGGTGAATTTATTTGTCAAACTTCGCGGGATTAAAATTTCGCTCTAGTTATTTTTTTCATGAGTTGGCAGCACTGTTAATAACATCTGGGCCAACTTTCATGTGAATGTCATTATCAGTAATATATAATATTTACGCGTGTGTTTACCAAACGACCAAGAGTGCATTTTTCGATTTTTACAATGTCTGATTTGATTGAGCAGAGAAATGCCATCAAATTTTTTTTGCGGAATGAAATTTCGGCTGCGGAAACGTTTAGTATGTTGCAGAAGGCATTTGGTGATTCGACCATGTCGCAGAAAAAAGGTTAATAAGTGGTACAAAAACTTCAAAGAGGGTCGAGAACGTGTTGATGACTTGGAGCGCTCCGGTCGACCATCGACGTCAACAGATGACCAACACGTCAACAAAGTGAGGGAGTTAGTGCTCAAAAATCGTCGGTTGACTGTTAAAGACCTTACTGATATGATCGGAATATCATAAGGGTCTGTGAAAACCATTTTGAAAGACCATTTGGGCCTACGAAAAGTCAAATCTCGTTTGGTACCGAAAACTCTCAATTTCTTGGAAAAAAGTCGTCGCGTTGATATATGTGAAACAATGCTTTCAGACTATCAGGACAAGCTCAAATGCATCATTAAGGGAGATGAGATTTGGATTTATGCTTACGACCCTGAAACAACCGACCAATCAAGCGAATATCGTGCTAAAGGCGAGGCCAGACCGAAAAGAGCACGTCAAAGTCGTTCAAAAATAAAAATCATGATGACAGTTTTTTTCAATTTTCGATTTTCGTGGTGTGGTGCACTATGAATTCCTTTCACCTCGCCAAACTGTTAATAAGGAATATTATTTGAGCGTTATGCGTCGTTTACGTGAAGCAATTCGTCTGAAAAGACCAGAATAATGGGCCAACAACTCTTAGTTTTTGCATCACGATAATGCACCGTCTCACACTGCACTCGTTCTGCGTGACCATTTCGCCAAAAATTCCACGCATATCGTTCCCCAACCACCGCATTCGCCTGATTTGGCGCCGTGTGACTTCTGGCTATTCCCAAAACTCAAGAGACCACTCCGGGGAACGCGTTTCGAGTCGATTGAGGAGATAAAAGCTGAATCGAAGAAGGTGCTGATGGCTATACCGGAAATGGACTATTTGGCATGTTTCGGGGATTGGAAAAATCATTGGCTTAAGTGTATTTCATCGAGAGGGGATTGTTTTGAAGGGGATGAAATTGATTTACAAGAATAAATAAAGATTTTTCATTTTACAACCAAATTCACCTTACTTTTTGCCCACAGTAGTACTTCTCTGGAGCACTCATTTCCATATTTTCTAACAACTTCGTATGTGAACGATTGCTCCAGAGAAGTATACAATTTTTTTATTAACACTTGCCATTTTTCCGCTGCAACCTTTCTTTCATCCAAACCTGTTTTTTTTTTCTTTTTCCGTTTGTTTTTCTTAATGCACATGCAAATATTATAACTGAAAGAGCAATCGCGTTTTTGTTTCTCATCTCTGGGAATTATGCCCTGTTTGTGGTCAGCTAAATCGTATGAAATCTATCTTATAAGAGTAAGAGCAGTGTTGGTGTTGCGAACCTAATTTCGTAAAATTTGTATTTCTATGGCTACCGGTTACAGACCACTGCTTCATTCGTGGAATTCTGTGCGTCGAATACTAATTTTTATCTAACTTATACATATTTATGTATAAAGCCGCCGTAACCGGACGGGTTGGTGTTTACCATTCGGGTTTGAAACCGGGGCATAAACCCCAACATTCTAATGGTGGTAGTCCCCCGGCGGAAGTCTATAGTCCTTCGTAAAATCTGTACCGAGGTTGTCTTCACTGCAAGCATGCAAAACGCTTAGCGATCGCGAAAGTGAGGGAGATATAAACATTTTTCCCCATAATTGAGCTGCGATCAAGGCTCTGATGACGCCATGGTGCAGATTCAAACTGTCAACTCCTGTAAGGTGGAATGAAGGGAGTGGCCTACTAAATTGGTCTCAGAGGTCTCCTATCGTGTCATCTGAATCCCTCTGCTAAAGGGGAATTGCTCAACTTATTTCTTAGGAAAGCGCAGAACGGAGTTCCATTTCTTGGTGTGATATTTCGAAAACCCTTTGGCCCCAGTTCTACAGACGCCGGACACAGTGGGGACTCCACGCCATTCAATTTCCGAACTCATAGCTGTGCTTACCGGTCATTGGACGATCGGAACTCTCACATTGTAGCTGGGTTTATTATTTAATCCCCAATGCGAAAGCTATGGGGAGCTTTTAGAGAAAGAGACTATTGAGCATTTTCTGTGTCCAGGCTTGGAAGCTAAGCGATTAAGACCACTGGGTGCTTCTTTCTTCGACAGCCTGGGGCAGTGCTCCTACCTAAATCCCATCTACCATATCCGTTAAATCAACTGCTCTGGTTGGCTGTAGATATACATGTGTCCGTTGGAGGTTTCATAATGGTATCAAAATGGCATTATAGTGCTACTTTGGGAGTGCCAGTCAGCCATTTCACCTACCTAATCCTTCGACATGCAAGTCCGAAAGTACTTCGGCCATTCAGTGGCGACATAAAATGGTAGGCCCATCCATTTGCGGGAAAAAATCAAGACACACATCCACAAACTCGAGAGAAAGCTTGTGTAATCGTTATTACATATACATATGTATATATAGTGTACATATATATGTATGAATGTACGTATAAAACTCAGATATGCATTTGTTATTGTGCGTTATCCAAACCAACAATAAAGTAACGCGTCTTCGGTGAATGGGATGCTAGTAGAAATGTTTATGAAATTCGAAATCAGAAATTTTGATATACGAGGTGTGCTCAAAAAGTATCGCGAATTTTGAATATTCGCAAGTTAGGCATATTCGAATTTCGATTTTTTTGTGGCGATATGTTGGTACTCATCTCTCTCATCTCTCACTCATGCTGACGAGTTCGGCCATTTTGAATGTTCAGTTAATTGTTGACAGCTGCTTTGCTTGCACGTATTTCTGCTCGTCTTCGATTTTAACCTAAGTATTCAAAAACATGGATCAAAGAACCTGTATAAAATTTGATGTGCAAAACGAAATTAAGTTCGCGGATGCATTCCGAATGTTGACTGTGTCATATGGAGAAGGTATTTTGGTCCAAAGCAACATTTATCCGTGGTGCAAAATGTTCTCAGAAGGCCGAGAAGATGTGAACGACGAAAAGCGTGCCGGACGCTCGAGCACTTCAACAGCAGGCGAAGAAATAGATGAAGTGAAGAAAATGGTATTGTCCAATCGTCAAATCACCATTAGAGAAGTTGCTGAGGGACTAGGCATATCGATTGGCTCGTGCCATTCGATTTTTTTAATGATCTGAGCACGAGACGGGTCGCCGCAAAATTCGTACCACAACTGCTCAATTTCGACCAAAAGCAGCATCCCATGAACATTGCTAATGAGATGTTAGACTTTGTCCGCGATGACCCAAATTTGCTCCAGAGGGTCATACCTGGTGACGAATCGCGGGTTTATGGTTGTGACGTGGGAACCAAAGTTCAATCAGTTCGGTCGAATGTAAAAGTTTTGCTTACTGTTTTCTTCGATTGCAATAAGGAATATTACCTGAAAGTTATGCGGAATTTGCGCGAAGTAATCCGTCAGAAACGCCCGGATTTGTGGAAGGACAAAAATTGGCTCTTGCATTACGATAACGTCACACGTCGTTGCTTGTGCGCGACTTTTTGGCCTATAACAACACACTAATGATGCCACAGCCACCGTATTCCCCAGATTTGGCCCTCTGTGACTTTTTCTTGTTCCCGAAACTGAAGAGGCCCATGACAGGACGACGCAACGCTACGATTGACGAGAAGAAGACGGCTTCATGATTTTTTGAAGTGCTTCGAAAATTGGAAAAAACGTTGGCACAAGTGCATAATATCTCTTGGGGATTACTTTGAAGGGGACAAAATAGATATTAAGGAATAAATAAATAACTTTTGAAAAACACATAATTCGCGATACGTTTTGAGCACACCTCGTATATACGAAAATACTCTTACGACGCGAACCAATCCAACGGGCTACAGGGGGATTACTCTATTTATCAAATGGATAAGCCATGCGGATGTGAGTCATCTCTAACAACAACAACAACAATTAATTAGCACATCGTCAAAAAGTTGTATATTTGATCCACTCGGTTACGGTCCCATTATTTGCGAATAGCGCACATTTAAGGGGCAAAACTATGTAATTACCTCACCAAACATAAAATCGTTTTCACAATAGAAATCCGTTTTCCAGAGGTGAGTTCCTACAATCTTCTGTTATTATTTCGCTCGTGACTGACAGCTCAGAAAGGTAAGGGCTGTCGACTTGTCGAAGAAACCGGAAGAAGACTAAGTGGGGGAACCGGCTACAGCCAAGTGAAGCTGAGGCGTACAAATTCACATACCCAAGTTACAAATTTACCCATTAGGATAATCGTCTGCGGGGCATTTTAATATCAAATGTGCATACATGTGAATATGTATGAATGTTGGTGGTATTTTTGTATTCTTCTTATTGTTCTCCATGGTGACTGTAAGCACATAAATGTGTAAAAGGTGAATAGTACCTGTAAATCAAAAACTTTAGGTATCAACTCATCGCACAGCCCTTCAACTTTAATGTTGCTGTCATGTCATGTTACGAGTGCCTCCCCTCTATCACTTTCCGTTTTATGTACTACTCGCAAACTTTTCTGTCGACCATGTCTTTGTAGCTTACCCTTACTCACTGTCTGCTCACGTTTCCTGCTCTCGGAAGCGATATTCCATGTTTGCAGTAGTTGTTGCCCAACTGTTTTGCATTTGCCTCCATATGCAAGTAGACAGAAGTACACTCACACTTTCAAAAGATTGAGGTGATCCACAATAAGGGACGCAACAAGAGTTAAAGTAGCTACAACAAAATACATAAACTTATAAATAAATAAATAAATAAATCCAAAATTGGTTTCTAGTTTTTTTAGATATTTCTTCGTAATATGAGATTTATAATATAGAAATCTATCTTAAAAAATGAAAAATACAATATATATCATACTTACGAATATATGTTTCCATAAGGGTAAAGTTATCCAATCCCTATCAGCACTTACTTGATAATTATTAAAATAAATAAATGTAGCCAAGTAGAGTTATTTGACGAACTAACTTGGGTGGCTTTTTAACTACCTAAGCTATCAAAATATTCAGACGTACAATGTTTTTCCTAAAGTAAGAAATAAGAACAACAAACGCTACACCGAATTCCACAATCAAAAAATAGGTAACCTCATTGTTTTAGATCGTCGGTCGGTATGCCATTCAGGATGCCATTTCAACCCTTTTAATTATCTACCTACAACTTCATACGAACCACTTTCCTTTCATTGCCACACATATACTTGGTAAAAGTTGAACAGCACTAAGCCTAGCAAATATCAGTACAACTACAATTTTAGTGAAAACAGTCACAAGTGTTGATTGATGAAATGCCTATTATAGTAGAACAAGGTATGCACGTGCATATGCATAAGATGGAACAGGTATGCCATGAATTAGCCATTAATGGTAAAACGAACTTTTTGTGGTCAATTGTGGAATCGTAAAGGCAAGTCAACCTGCAATAAAACAAATTTTGAGATGATGAATTTATTTCCATATACTTTAATTAATATTTTATCCAATTAGTTACCACACACGCAAGTTATCAAAAATAGGATTCTTTTTTCAATTTTGAGCATGTGGCATAAATTTTCATATTTTGGTAATTTTCCATGCAATGAATAAAATATTGATAGTGCATGCATTGTTAGTTGGTTGACCGCACCTGTCCCAAGCTCCGATTCCACTTAACAGGGAATGTATATTATTTACCTACCTTGGCGTTATCGTAGGTGTAGGAAATTATACAGGGTGTCCGGTGGCAGAATTAAGTTTCAAATTTAAATTTTCTTTCTACCTGTTGAGCGTATGAGAAGGGACGGTTAGACTGCGTTACCTTCGTTATTCGAGTATTTCCAGGCCAATAATTGTTGTTCAACTGCTCGTCGTAGATTTTGTTCAGGTTATAATTTTTGACGTTTACGTGATGCCTAAATATTTTATTCATTCATGGGTGCATTCCAACCCACGGCCAGGGCTCAGCCGGACATCAAGAACGAATGAAAATATTGAACTCGTCGCTACAAGTTTGTACGACAGTCCGTGCGCAAGAAAGCGATTGCCCTGAGACTTCCAATAACTATTGTGCATGAAATATTGAAAAAGTTTCTTAGACTTTACCACTTCAAAATTCAAATCGTGCAAGCACTTAAGCCTAACGATTACAATTTACGAAAAATTGCCGTTATTGGTCATCTAATGAACATAACCTACTATTAAAACATCAACAGCCACTTCACTTTGCTGTGCATTGCCAAGCAGTGGAATAATTGGGCCAAATTTATTTTAAAAATCGTTGAGGGCAAGCAATTTCTGTGACTGTGTCTCACATTGGCGCATGCTGAACGACTATTTTAGCCACTAATGAGAAACTACCCTTCCTTCAATACACACCCACATTCCGAATACGCCCAGATAGACCATGGCGACACAATGAGATTTTCCCCCTAACAAGTTGATAAACATTTTCGGTGACATATGCTAGCCTGTGGCCACCCAGGTAGTGCGATCTTGCCCCTATGGACTTTTTTCTATGAGAGTATCTCAAAAGTAAAGTCTATGAGAAAAATCTAGGGACCATCTCAATACTAAAAAAAGTATCGTTGGCAAGGTTAATGGCATTCCGACAGCAACAGTCGAGCGAGTGACATAGAGTACAGACGCCAAAAGTGGAAATAATTTCTTGAAAATAAAGTCCATACTTGTCTTCTTCGTTATAGTTATTAAAATAAACTTTAATGTAGCTTCTGCCACCCTGTATACTTATATATACAGTAGAAAGTGGTTTTACATCTATTAATCTAGCGAAATTCAAACATATTGCTTAAAAAATATGTATTTTTCATGGTTTTCCTGCAATCTTTGATTTCATTTGACTAATATCAATTAGTCAACAGTAGATAAATAAGTTATTCCGTTTAAAAATAGCAAAAAAAAAAAACAACAATAAAAAGCAAAATCAATATACACTTCAAGCACAGCTACCAAGAAGGTATTTTTAAAGCGTCTTTCAAACGTGAAGCCCGGATGTCAGTAGTGAATAATTCCAAGAAGGTCCCCATGGATATATAATATTCCATATTCCATAAAACGTGATAGCACCCCACACCATTATTCCCGCTTCTCGGCTATGGTGGCGACTTAAATATAGCTCATCTTTCCGCAAATCGTGATAATAATATTGAAATCCATCAGGGCCATCTAAATTAAAACGTTTTTCATCAGTAAATACAACTGAACGCCAATCATTTAGTCGAGTGTCAGATTGGACAGTCCACGTCATGTATTCTTTCGCGCATTGAAGCCGGTTTTCTTTGCGTATTGCATTCAAAGGGGGTTTTTTCTTGATTTTTAGACGCTTCAGGTGTTCTGCATTTCTGATCGTACGCTGAACAGTTGATAGGCTTGCTTTTACTCCGGCCAATTCCTTGATCTTGGCAGCAGATTTAGTCGAATTCGAACCAATTCTAACAATTTGGCGTACTGCTTGTTTTGATAGTGCCTTTTTCCGCCTTTGAAGTTATTTCCATATGCCTCTGGATCCTTCAAATATCTGCCAACAGTTCTGGAGCTGCGATTTATTTGTTTGGCAATGTTCCGATTAGACAGTCCTTGCGAGTGAAGAAAGTCTACTATTTGACATTCCAATAAGCTCATAACAGCAGCTTTTCCCATTTTTTTCTTCAAATGTAGCTCGAAAACACTTTATTTGTTTATTTTTGATTTTTTTTCAATACGAAAGTTTACACTTGTCCACGCAATACGAAGAAATTTAAGCTGCGTCTAATTCAATGACCAACCGAAAACACGTGTGATTGCCATGGAAATTTCTATAATCTCCGAATGTACAGTTATTTTTTCGCAAATCAACCAGCTGTCAGCATTTTTTTTTCGAACAAGATTCGCACTTTGATAAGAAAAGCATTTTGGACAATTAGAACAAGCATGATAATAAATAATTGATTTTGTTTAAAAAAAACGATGGTGCGTCTAACGTAAGACCAGCAGTGTATGTATATATAATTGGCGCGTACACCCTTTTTGGGTGTTTGGCCGAGCTCCTCCTCCTATTCATTACTTGCACTAAAATGGTCTGGGACTTTTCAGCCCATGTGCTGGTATGACCGATTTGAGGTGCGGGTGTATTTCTATTAGTATTATATATGTACAATAAATTGCATATACTCGTATGTACCATGAACGTCAAAATTGAGGCATCACCTATGAGGTTGTTGCTTCTCTTAGCATTACGTGAGGAAGGAAAAATACAGTTGTTCTAAATGTTAAAAATTATTATTGTAATTTATAAAAAAGGGACAAACGCAAGTATGGTTGGTTCGGACCGAAATTTACGCACATACTCGTTCGTAAAATTTAATTTGGACTGGCTGTTAATTTTTGGAAACAAATAAACTCATATTGAGGTTAAAGCAGATATTGTGGCGTAGCTATTAGACGAACGGAAATTAGGTCTTAACACATAAAAAGTAGACACGGATATTATTCGATCTTGGTAGTAACTATTTATGTCGGATCTCAATAAGATAGGTGTAATGTATGTACCAAATTTGGACAAGTTTAAGTCGTTTCTTTTAAGTATTGTTAAGTCGCAATTTGCCCAAAAGTGAAAGGAGTACAAACCATTTTTCATAATTTACTTACGTCGTGTTTCTTTATTTAGGTCCATTATTTGCAACATTTGTACCAA
This sequence comes from Anastrepha ludens, assembly GCF_028408465.1. Taxonomy (NCBI): domain Eukaryota; kingdom Metazoa; phylum Arthropoda; class Insecta; order Diptera; family Tephritidae; genus Anastrepha; species Anastrepha ludens. Next base: position 57,368,316 of record NC_071501.1, read on the forward strand.
ACTCAAGTAATTTTTGTTTGTTTATACATACATTTTACGTTTCTTTCGTTACTGATTAACGTTATATGAGAGGTGAGCAGGGTTAGTGACTGATTGTAGCCATTTTCAATACCAAACTGCCTTAGATAAAGGGTAATATGAGCTCAGAGTTTCGTTGAGATATATTAATTTCTGGACTAATCGTGCGCACGGCTCCGTTCGCTGCGGATGGATTGCACTACCGACGCGTATCGAAGCTATGCTTAGTTAGTAGCGTCTATTGGAAGAACACACCAAGTTTCAGCCCGAAGAGTCTATTTCTTTGTATTTGGCTTTCGTTTGAATCGAGGAAGTCCACTGATTTTCCGTTTCCATCACGACAATGCACCAGCTCACGTCTTGGCAGTTTTGAGCGCAAAATCAATGGAAATAGAGTTTCTACTCGTTCCACACGACCACTATTCTCCAGACTTGGCTCACTCTGAACCGTAATACTATTTTTTGCTCCCCAATTTCAAGGGTTTCATGGTTGGCAGGAAACAGATTTTATTCAAACGAATGGGCAATTGTAGAAACAAACGGGTATTTTCCAAACTTTGGCAAATCCTATTCTTCGGAAGAGATCACCAAACTAGAACAGCGTTGGACGAAGTGTATAAGCCTACAAGGAGGCTATGTCGAAAAATAAAAAAGTTTACCCCAAACAATTAAGTAGTTTTTATTTTTTCGCGGACTTTTCCAACGACCGCATGTCTATATACATCTTGATTGCCTTATGCGAATGGCGGTCTTTCGGGTTGGTTTTCTGATGATATGCATTTCTTAATATTCTTTAAAGCATTTGAAACATGTGGCTTTATTAACTCAAAGGCAATTTCATTCTGAAAAGTCCTCCTATATGTTAGTCTAATTCTCTGTTGCTTTATAAATGATTTGCACATTTATGCCAGTATTTTCAATATGAGTATGAAGATCAGCAAGGCCTGGAAATACTAACACAAATATTGCAAAAATAACCAATCTTAGCGCCAAAACTCAGGTCTTGAACAAAAAAGGTAAAATAAAATATATAATATATTAAAATATTTACTTTATGTATCGTGACCGCCATAGCCGAATAGGTTGGTGCGTGATTACCATTCGGAATTCACAGAGAGAAGGTTGGTTCGAATCTCAGTGAAACACCAAAATTAAGAAAAACATTTTTCTAATAGCGGTCGCCGCTCGGCAAGCAATGGCAAACCTCCGAGTATATTTCTGCCATGAAAAAGCTCGTCATAAAAAAAATTTTCCCCATTCGGAATCGGCTTAAAACTGTAGATCCCACCATTTGTGGAACAACATCAAGACGCACACCACTAATAGGAGGAGGAGCTCGGCCAAACACCCAAAAAAGGGTGTACGCGCCATTTATATAGATATATCGCACAACGAGCAAAATATTATAGAACAAAATGCTCGTAGCGTGAGTTCTTGAGAGTTAATATTGAATAAGTCCTTAAGTATTTGGAAGTGGAACCCAAGTGTCCTTCACCATCTTACCATAATCTACAAGAAACAAAAACTATATCTGGTGGCTCGCCTTTGACACACATAGTATGTGCATGTGTGTGTAAGTATACATGCATCTGAGAGCGCATTCGAGCACGCAATATTGCCCGCTTTTCTCGCCGTCCTCAATTGTATGCAACAGCTGTCCATATTGGCAGACGGCTAAGCGCAAAAAACAAAACTTCTTATGCAGCAATTGTTGCATGTGCGACAGCAGCAGTAACCCCCATTATCCCAATTATCAATTACGGAAATATGTATATATGTATGTACGTGTATACCTATGCTGTTGTTGCATCTGACAAAGTGGTATGCAACTTTCAGAACCCAATGCCACTTCCAACACCATTGAGTATTTCATTACCCCGAAGGAAAACATTTTTCAAACATTTAACGCTGAATATAAATCAACCCTCGCAAAGGTTTATTTTCTCACAATGAAACCTTTCAATTGCACATAAGCACTATGTGGAATGAGTTTTTCCATGGAAATGTACGTACAATATAGTATTTGTAATTTCTTGCAACTGTTGCGCAGCTCATAAGGCAACAAATAAAATGCCGACAAATGAGACTCCCAGCAATACCGCCACCCCCTCAGTTGTTATGTAACTTTCGCTTTGCGACCGTGTCAATGTCATTGTTGCAATATGACGCTTCTATTACAATCATTAACGTTCGTTTCTCCTTTTCGTTTTTGTTGTTGTTTCTGTCGGTTTTTTTTCACCCTCTAAAAAGTTCCCCACACTTTTTCTTCTACATACCTATGTATGTATGTGCATAAGCGCATATACAGTTGTGCTGTTGAATTTATGTACAGCACGATTATGAACCCTCTGCCAATTCGTGTTGCGTATTTTGGCAAAGAAGGGCTTCAGGCCGCAAACAAATGGTTACCAAAGCCTAAAATCTATTCAATGACCTTCAAGTTATCCCTTGGTTTGTGCTATTGGAGAATTTTGCAGTGAATATGTATCAATTTATGTGTATATTTGTTCTCGAAGCATGGAATTGTAACTGTATTGCTAAGAAGCAAGGGACCAGAATTGAATTCTTATATCTGGTGAAAATAATTGTATGTTGGCATGAGAGTTGAGTTATTGCAGAGTATTTGCTGAGCAAAATTACTTTCTATTGCTGATAGGCTTGAACCTGTGTACTCGTATATGCATGCGTATTTCACTCTACAACTTTTTTCAATGCGTCTTGCAGTTCCGTCACCTCTTGCAATATAAGTTTCAATTCAGAAATTATAAACTTCGACTGAGTATGTAAAAATGGAAACGTGTATATTTATAATGCAGAAGATTTATTAAAAACCAGTAATACCCAGACTTGTAGAATATCTCTGAAAGTCCTGTAATCCGCCGCTACTGTTTTTCGGTTAGGCACGTCGCACGGCACTCGACCTATAATAATTAATCTACAATAACGTAGAATCTTGACTTTATCACTGTTTTTCTTCCTCTTGATTGGTGCGATAACCACTTAAGCGATTTTGGCCGAGCTTATCAAAGTAAGCTAACCATTTCTTTCTCGTGCTAACCGACGCCAGTTGGACGTATCAAGTGAATCCGAGCCCTTCCCCACCTGATCTTTCCCACGCAGAGGAGGCCTTCTCTTCCTCTGCTACCTCCAGCTTGTACCGCACCGAATACTTTTAGAGCCGCAGCGTTTGTATCCGTTCGGACGACAGGACCCACGACGGATCCTCTGTACCTTGCACTAAGTCTATGTCGTCCTACCGATACAGCTTGTTCCATCGCCTACGATACTCACCGTCTCCAACGTGCAAAGGTTCAAAACAAAAAAAAAAAGAAAACATTCCGCATAATCTTTCTCTCGAACACTGCAAGTGACCCCTTTATGGATATTGTCATCGTCCAAGCTTCTTCGCCTTGTGGAGGGTTAGTTTTGTTCGTCAAAGGAGAGAATTTTACTACTCAATTGCCTACTTAGTCCAAAGTAGAACATGATGGAAAGAGAAATTCTTCGTTGGGTTTCAATGTTGCTGGTTCCTAAATAAACGAGATTTCCTATTTCGAAATCATAACCGTTAGCAGTGATAGCAGGTATGCGAGTGATGCTAACATCATCCATGACCAGCATACGTCAGCAATTGTACAATATTTTCCAGCGTCAGGTTAAAGAAGTCACAGAGGATCGTTCTGTCTGAAACCTCGTTTGACATTAAATGGCTTGGAGAGGTACTTCCCAATTCTGATGGCGTCACTGGCATCGAGCAACGTCATTTTGCATAGCCGAATTAGTTTTGCGGGGATACGAAAGTCAGACATCGCGGCATATAAGATACTTCTTATCGTGCTGTCGAATGCAGCAATGCAAATCGATAAAAAGATGGTGTGTGTCGATTCTCCTTTCATGAGTATTTTCCAAGACTTGGGGTATTGCGAATGTCAGGTCAACTGTGCATTATCCAGACCTATAGCTGGCAGATAAGATCCAATAAGTTGGTTTAAGATGGCCATCAGTATTTCGCACAATACGCACGACAGATTCTTAATAAACAATTATTAAAAAACGAATGCCTTGTTTATTGGCACAGATTGCACGATGGATAAATTCCAATCGGCAGGCATGCATTCACCCGGCAATATTATGCATAGGACCTGATGCATGCAGCTTAATAGCTCCTTGCCGCCATATATCATATAATTAGCTTTGCCGCCAGTCCGCCCGTTACCGTGGCCTTCTTCTTTAGACGCGTTATCGCTACGCACATCTCGTCATTGTCTATAGCAGAAAACCGTATTCTTCAAAGAGGTTTGTCAGCATAATAATCAGAAGGTGAATACATCAAGAGATAGTAAGTAGTGGAAATAAATTATAATAGACTAGACCGCAGGACAGTTTCACAGAAACACAGCGCTCACTAAAATCATGTTGTGGCTTCATCGGGAATAGCTCTAACTTTGTTACTCAATGACAATTACTAAAATTCCGAATGATTTGGTTGTCAGTTTCGTTCACCTGGGAGAACAACTCTTCTACAAACGGTTCAATCAGCTCACAACTTCACATCACGTAAAGAAGAAACTCCCAATGAAAAAAATAGCAGCACACAGCAGAGGAGGACTCCGATGACGATACCGACATACGAACTACAGACTGCGATTTGAAAGCATGCACATGGAATGTCCGAACTCTTAAAAAGGAAGTTGCCCCTGCGCAGCTGTTTGGTGTTCTCGTAAGAGCAAGGGCTAGCATCACCGCCGCTCAAGAGATGTGATAAACATGGCAAGGCAAGAATACTGCGACGTCCACTACAACCAGTTTCAGTCAAAGATTCATCCTAGTGCCAGTAAATACCGCTCAGTAACATTCATTTCGTTCACCCAAATTATATAAAATATCTCAACAGCTGAGTCTTATATTTTTAGTAGAGGAATATTTTTTAATGTAAGTAATATATGAGTATTGGGTATGGAAATAAGTTTCCGTCCTTTCTTAGCCAAAGTTACGAATTATTTAAACAATTAAATAATACTTGACATTATGTGAAGTACATATAAGACATTCGATGCTACAACTTCGTTCCATCATTCAGGCAGCATACGGATTCCTCTGACGAAAAATTCGACTTCTTTGGACTTAATCCACTCATTGAGCCAGTTTGCGATGCTCTCGTACCGTGAAGTGAACCGCTCTCCAATAAGGGCTGACTGCATTGATCGGAACAGATGATAATCTGAAAGTGTAACGTCTGAGGAATACGGTGGGTGGGGCAAGATGGAAGATTCCCAATTCAGTCCCCCTAAATATTTCTGGACCTACTTAGCAACGTGTGGCCTAGCGTTGTCATGCAGGAAAATCAGTTTGTCATGTTTACCGTCCCATTCCGGCCGCTTTTCTTTGAGAGATCGATTCAAAAGCATTAGCTGCAGTCGGTAACGATCGCCAGTAATGGTTTTAGATGGTTCAAGGAGCTCATAATAGATGCAACCCTTCTGATTCCACCAGATTCACAACATGATCTTTGAAACATAAATATTTTTTTTCACTGTCGATGGACCTGGTTTACCTGGCAGGCTTCAACTTTTTCGACGCTTAGGGTTATTATAATATATCCATTTTTCATCACCAGTGTTGATTCGTTGCAGAAAATCTTTTCTTTTCTGCCGTTCAAGAAGCATCTCTCGATATCTCTCTCCTTTAATTGATGTGGCACCCAGTTACATGCTTTCTGGACCATTCCCATCGCGTGCAAAGGTTTCCTGACGGTTGATATGTTAACATCCAATTCTTTTGACTTATCATTAAGTGTTCAGCATGCGTCTTCATCCAATAATTGTTGTATTTGAGTTTCTTCGAATTTTCAATTTTTTCGGTGCCCCTTCGCGATCTTATCTTTATCACTCACTTCGAAATTGCAATTTTGGAAGCGTCGAAACTACTCTTTACAAGTTGTATTTGATGGAGCGTCATTACCGTAATATTGATCAATATACGACATGTTTCAGTTGCACTTTTCTTTAAAAGGTAATAATGAAGCATAACTTCCCGCAAATGCTAGTTTTTCGGGACGAACGTAGACATTTTTGACGACAGATAGAAAAGGATATTTGCCCTTCAAACGAATGTCAATCGAGACCTCAGATATACACCGTCAAATCAGCAGTATATTACTAGAGAACGAACCCGAAAATAGTATCAGAAGCGACACCTCTTTTACGAGGGCGGAAACTTATTCCCATACCCGATATATTCAGAATTCGAACTAAAATGAATCAAAAAACCAACTTTTCAAAATATATTTATCTGAATCCCTTCCACAGGGCCGATTTTTTTGAGGCACCGTTTGCTTTGGCCCCCAATTATGTGTACACCCAACTCCCTTTTTACACGGTATTTTTTACACAATTTTGAAATTACACATTTCACTAATAAATTTCATTTTAATCATCGGGTTATACTAGCGATATATATATACAATATATATATATATATATATAACGATTGAAAGGTAACATTACGATTCAAAAAAGTTATTCAACATGTTTTATTTGATAAAGGCAGTTGTGCATTTCTGGATTCCAAAATAAAGTGAAACTAGTAAGAATTGCTAAATACGGTTGAACTCTGTATAGCAGCACACAAATTACGGCATTAAGCAAACTTTTGGACAATGAGAGTTAAAGCACATATAGAGTTAAAGCTTAATATTATATATTAATATTATATATAGTTCAAGCTTAGCTTATATTACCAAACGGACGAGTACCCATAGTAGGGGCTGGGCTACATTTCCTCTTCCAGATTGAACCATTCTGAGATTTGAACAAAGCGTAAAAGGTTGTTGATACTTAAAATTATTAATGCAAAAATCATTCGATAAATATCGAACATCGATGTTGGGCTTTCGATTATGACATCGATGTCAACATCGATGTTTTTCTAACATCGATCATCCCAAGCCTGAACTTCGGCACTTCCTTTTTTAATTTTAAGAAACTTTACCTCTGAACGATTTTCTAAGAATTTTAAGTTTCGATTCCTAAAAATGCTTGTCATGGCCAAACAAATTTTTATTTGGAAAGTTCTATGCTTAATTATATCATAGATGGAAATGCCAATCACGGTATTAATTTACAACTTAGTAAGCTGAGCGAAGCCGAATGGTATGAAAGTGAATGACATGAAAGGTATTCAGATTCCCAACTCCATTTTATATTTATAAACTATTGAAAATATCTTACCTTAAAAGACGAGAGCGAACACGCTGGGCAGACCGTGACTAAAGAACAATAGAGGTGCTGGAGTCCACAACTTGCCAATCAAGCTATAAAAATACATCATCGAAGCGCTGGTTAGTATTGGAGAAAATTCTTTGCAAAATATGGTCGGATTCAATGCAGAAGAAAAACAAAAATTCTTCCGGTCCTTTCAAAGGCCGCTTTCGTTGAACTGGGAATGAATTACACATAGTTCTTTTTGTCAGAATTGAATAGTAAAGTTCGAGTAAAACCATTTATATGTCTTCCATTTATATAGCGCAGAGACGAGGCAAATGACACCTTTCGATGTGGGCTACTTTGGATAAGCGAGGTTAAAGTTCTGAGGAAGATTTGTGGACCTCTGCGTGCTGGCAGACAATGGAACAATCAACTGTAAGAGAAATTTATTGTACTAGTTAAGGTTTTCCCTACAGGGTTAAGCTATTGTAGTAATGGCTCATCTGCGCATGTGTAATTGTGAGGGTAAGAAAAGCAAACTCAATAAGATTTCAAAGTAACAAATAATGAAGAGGTCACATTTATCCAGGCTGACTGACTCATGGCAACAACGTAAAAGTTGAGGCTTCATTCAATTAACTCTAATTGAACAAAATTGTCTACTTCTGTTGTGGTTACTGATGTTGTAATTTTGGTTCCTTTGCTTTAATAAGTGAGTGACAGGGCATTGTTTGTGAGAAAAAGAAATTTGTGTACCCCTGCAGAGCGAATTATGATACTCTTTCTTCTTTTAGAGCCATTGGACACTTCTTTTCCCCGGGCGCGTGAGGATGATAATGAACGATACGTATAAACTATTTTGTGAACTTGCGCAAAGTGAACAAGGAAGAAACTCAAAAAGGTAAATGCATATGAAATTTAGTTAGCGTAACGGATTTTGAATTTATATATCTGATGTAACTACGATTTGGTTAAATAATTATGAGATTAAATAGCCACATTTTATTGCGGTGTGCTTGTTTAATAAAATATTTCATATAACAATTTAAGCTACTTTCTTTAAATTTGTATACAATAATAAATAAATTAAGAACAATTCACAAACATGATTACGAAATAATACAATAATTTGTAACTTTGCAACACCGAAAAATTTGGTGTTTTCTTACATAAACTGCTAAGCTGAAGGTAGTGGACAGAAAGGATCTACCTGTGCATCCGCGAGAAGGTGTCTGGCTTCCCTGCGAACTCTCTACTTCGAAGGAGATGAGGGAAATCCGCCGCTATTGTAATCCCAAGCTTCCCATGCATAACTGGAGGTTGGTTAAGGTGGATAAGACTGAGGGATCCTTTCGGCAAGCGCTGATTCTGCTCAATGCAGAGTCTCTCAGTTCTCTCGCTGAAGCAAAGGGGGTCATCAACTATGACTTCGAGAAGGTAGGTCTTAAGGTCTACCAAACCGATGCCAGAGGAGATGCCCCCGCACATCCGGAGGTGCTGGGAGAAGTAAGGCTCACAGTAGAGGAAACTCCTGTCTGTCCGTTCTTTACCGGGGTCCGTCATAAGCATCGGGTCGTTCCTCGACAGGGCGGAGGAGGAGAGGCTTCTGGCCTTGAAGAGCGAGGACACCGTCCTTGGGCAGCTAGAGAAGATCTTGGAGGATGATTATTCTTCAGATAAATCGTCAGCACTCTAAGGCGGCGTCCGCCAACCTATTTATCCACCTTGAGCAAGGTAGAGCTGATATACTATAGTCCTGATCCAGGAGCCGTGGCTGAGCAGCAACGGCATTTCTGGGAAACTGATGGCGTATAGCAGGACAAGTAAACCAAGATCCTGTATACTCATCAGGAAGGAAATTAACGCATTTATTTTGACTAATTTAGCAATGATATTGTGGCCTGGGGGGGGGCCTGCTGGAAATGTATGGCTGATGTCCGTCTATATGGCACAAGACGACGAGGCGGAACCACCTCCGGTGCTGCTAAGGGAAACCTTGGCTGAAACAAAACGCAGGAAAATCGGCGTTATTGTGGGCACTGACGCAAACTCCCATCACACCTGCTGGGGAAGTTCAAGCATCAATGCACGAGGTGAGCCACTTCTTGATTATATTTTAAACGAAGACATGTTTATCTGTGAACAGGGGTAAGGATCCCACTTTTATTACCGCAGCCAGAGAAGAGTTCCTTGACCTTACTCAGGCTTCTTCTTCACTGATAAACCGGGTCTCCGATTGGAGGGTGCTAAACGCTCACTTCTTCTCGGACCATAGGTATGTTCAGTTTTCTCTCACTGAAACTCGTCCAATAAGATCCGCCTGCAGGAACCTGAGGAGGACGAACTGGGATGCATATTACAGAATTCTGTGGAACCTACTCCCCAAAGCACCGGGAGAAAATCTAGATCTATCGGAAGAAGCGATCGACGAACTGGTGAAGACTTTCACCTCAGCTTGCAACAATGCCCTGGAAACCTCTTGTCCAATAAAAGCTTTTTCCAGGAAGGAAAAACCGTCTTGTGGACAACGGTGCTATCTGAGCTTAAGGCCTCGGGATGGGAGCTGTATAAAGTTACTTCTCGACGCCCATTTTCCGACGAGACCAGCACCTAGCAGCACCGGCCTGGAAAGCATTTCAACTTACATTTGCGGTCGGGGCTGGTTGCTGGATAAGCGTCGCCTGGCTTGGGCCATTGACTCATTTAGGCCCTTCAAGTCACCTGGTCCTGACGGCATCATTCCTGCCCAACTGCAGAAATCTGTGGATGCGAGCTGCGTAGCCAGGGGCTATATACCAAGATCATGGAGGGCCGTGAGGGTTGTCTTTATACCCAAGGCAGGCAAGAGCTCACATGTCTCTCCTAAGGACTTCAGGCCAATCAGTCTCTCATCTTTCTTACTGAAATTACTTGAGAAACTGTTTGATCAGGACATAAGAAGCAAAATTCCTCGGGGTCGGCTGTCCCATACTCAACATGCTTATTGCAAGGGTAGATCGGTGGAATCTGCCCTACATACAATCGTGAAAGGGATTGAGGAGTCTCTGTTTCAGAAGGAGTTTGCGGTAGCCGCCTTCCTCGACATTGGGGGGGTTTTTAACAACGTCTTCTCGGAGGCAATTACCAGGCCTCTACGTAAACTGGGGGTTGGAACTGACCTTATTAGATATATCTACAAAATGCTTAGCGACAGAACTGTCGCGGCAGAGTGTGACGGCAGGTGAGAAGGGGCACTCCGCAAGGTGGTGCTGGAGGAGCTGGTGAAAGGGGGCTGCAGGGTCATTGCCTACGCGGATGACGTGACACTAATTTTTAGAGGGATATTTGTGGATACTCTGTACAACTTGATGCAGTGATATCTGAACGCAGTTGTTAGATGGGCCACGGATTGCGGCCTGTCGGTGAATCCTCTTAAGACAGAGCTCGTCCTATTTACGAGGAAATATGAAGTATCCAGAGCACAACTACCCTCACTAGGGGGCGCTCTTCTGATGCTTTCTGGCAAGGTGAGGTACCTAGGTATTATCCTTGACAGCAAGCTTACATGGAAGCCTAATATTGCGGAAGGAGTGAGGAAGACAACAATCGCCTTGCAATTGGCAAAAGATGGGGCCTTTCGCCAAGAGTCATGGAGTCATGGTCTGGTAGAACTCACTAGAGAGGACGACATCGGTTAACATTGCTCACATATGTAATAACAGTCAGGAAAGTGAATATTTACTCCTACAGGCAAGCGTCAATAAGGGCCCTCGGGTCAGTGACGGTGCATTCGGAACTGGTCAGGAAATGCCTGACCGCAAGTAAGCTTGCAGCGATCTTTAAATGGCAGCAACATTTCATCGATGCAGAGGTATGGTCCGAGAATGTATTGACATTGACTGTTTGAGATGAATTTGTGGAAGATATCTAATATTGGAGCAAGTGGATCTTGTTTTAGACGTTTCACTCTGGTACTTGAATCATCAAATCTGAGGCAGTTCATTAAACAAGAAAAACGAAAATTGGACATCACGCAGCGGAATATTTCATGGCCAGTACCGTCAGTGGCGAATACTCGTATTGTTCGAAGGTCCGCATCTGTATCCATAAGCTCTACTTTTGTACTAGTTTTGAACTGTATCCTGTAGCTACTGAGCTTTTGATTTGCAAATTGGACCAGATATTCCAACATAGACCTGTCAAAAAGTTTGAACCAAAGCTACAAATATCCTTCAAAGTTAATCGTGTTTACACGGCAAGGTATTCTGATTATATTATGGGCTGCGGTTCTGAATGTTCTGGGTCGGTCTGTCTTACTCCACTTATATCCATTCTTACCTGTGTAAAATTTGGCAGATGTTTCCTGATGCAATGCTTCATAAGTACGTTGTTGTTCAGCGATGGACCTTACTTGACTTGAAACAATAAGTTCTTCATCTGCTTTATCATTTGAAACTTCATCGTTTTCTAAAAGTTCAGTTTCTGGCTGAAAATTGAGGTCAGTGTCTTCGTCATCAAAACCGCTGAACTCATGCGCGGTTTCTTCCTCCAACCACTGTTGTATCTGCTCGTCACGGCTTTTAAAAGTTCCAGATGATGTTTTCTTGGATGAGTGTATCCTCTGATTTGTATTTAACTGCTCCATCAAATCAAAACTAAAAAAATATAAAGTAATGAAACAATTTCACTGATACGTTATTCAGGAGACACCACGAAAATATAACAAAAATACTGAGGTGATTGTTTCTCAGACACCTACGTCAATACTGATGTGGTTGACTTGTAGACACTTTTCCACTCACACCGTGAAATAATATCCAACTTTTTTTTGCCCAAAATGCAAGAGCTTGACTTGCATGACATGTGGTTTCAGCAAGACGTTGCCACATGCCACAGAGCACGTGTAACAAGGGATTTGTTGAGAAGCGATGGACCATTTGAAGCGCAGTCTCGGTAAATATTTGCATGAAATAATCTTCAAACATTAAATTATATGGACTGCACAATCGATTTAAATAAAAATTCATGAATTTTTCTGAATTTTTCGTGTGTTCTTTCTTTCCTATAGCTCTTACAAAATCACAATTAGATGACGAATCTTGGATCTATGCGTGTGATCCGGAAACTAAACAGCAATCGACAGTGCGGGTGTTATAAGACGAACTCAGAGCAAAAAAACGTTGTTCGCGGAAGAAGCACTCAAAGCAAATGGTCCTTTTAAATCTGATCATGCCACTAGAGAAATTTAAAGCAGTCAATTATGAGTGGTTGACGAAAATCAACAGCCTAACATGAATCTAGCTTTACCAAGCCAATATTACCTCTCACGTACCGGCTCACAAAAGAGAGTTTTTGAGTACTTACTACTGTGGGCAAAAAGTAAGGTGAATTTGGTTGTAAAATGAAAAATCTTTATTTATTGTTGTAAATCAATTTCATCCCGTTCAAAATAATCCCCTCTTGATGAAATACACTTATGCCAACGATTTTTCCAATCTTCGATTCAGCTTTTATCTCCTCAATCGACTCGAAACGCGTTCCCCGGAGTGGTCTCTTGAGTTTTGGGAATAGCCAGAAGTCACACGGAGCCAAATCAGGCGAATACGGTGGTGCGGAACGATATGCGTGGAATTTTTGGCGAAATGGTCACGAAGAACGAGTGCAGTGTGAGACGGTGCATTATCGCGATGCAAAAACCAAGAGTAGTTGGCCCATAACTCTGGTCTTTTTGAGAACTTATAGTAAAACATCTTATTAATGGGCTATCTACCTTACACCCCCTGTTCTGGCACCCAATGATTTTTTTCTGTTCCCGAACATCAACAAAAAATGCGAGGTCAATGGTTTCCAACGCCATTAAAAAGCTCGTTTCGGAGGCACCCACTTCTGAGTGGCAAAAATGCTTTGAGAATTAATTCAAGGAGAATGTTTTAAAAAACAATAAGGCGATTTTCATTATTATTTTACTTCTTGTTTTCATTTTGGACGCGAACTATATTAACTCTTTCAATAGTACAAAATAATAGCCAAATAAATACGCAGGAATTTTTTAAACTTGGGTATCTATTCATGATGCCCGAGTGGCTCATCAGTTTCCAAACCTCGCACATTTGTCTTCCTCGCCTTAATTATTTATGTCCCTTGGGAAGAGTCGACATTCCGATCTTCACATTTTTTTATTTAATTTCTATAAAAATCCAATTATAAATTTTTTTTTTGTTAGTATGGGAACAATAATTCCTGTAGCTGTTTTAAGATTGTCTCTTGGGCTTTCCTATATAAAGGGTGGTTAAATTTCAAGGGCCGGTGTCAAATGTGAACAACACCTAAACGTCAAGTGTTTTCTGCATTTCATTTGATATTTCAATTTCAGACTAACTCAATTTGAACCATGGAAAGATACACAGTCGAGCAACGCGTTAAAGTTATTCAGGCTTATTATGAAAACGGGCGTTCAAATCAAAATGCATATCGCGCACTTCGTGATTGGCACATTTTCACCTCAGTGGATTCCTCAATAAGCAGAATTGCCGCATTTGGATGAATGATAATCCAAGAGTGATTGCCGAAAAACCAATTCACCAACAAAGAGTGACGGTTTGGTGCAGTTTATGGGCCGGCGGCATCATTGGGCCATATTTTTTCCAAAATGAGGCCGGTCAGGCAGTTACTGTGAATAGTGTTCGCTATCGTGAGATGATTTGGAAGATATGGATGTGGGCGATATGTGGTTTCAACAGGACGGTGCCACTTGTCACACACCTAACGAATCAATGGCTCTTTTGCGCGAAAAATTTTATGGTCGAATAATCTCATGTCGCGGCGATGTCAATTGGCCGCCAAGATCATGTGATTTGACAGCGTTGGACTTCTTTCTTTGGGGTTATTTGAAAGAAAAGGTGTACGTCGATAAGCCAGCAACAATTGAAGAGATAAAGGATGAGATAATTTGGCACATTAACGGCATAGAACCTCAATTATGCTCCAGCGTCATCGAAAATTTGGACCATCGGGTAGAGGTGTGCCGCCGAGGCCGCGGCGGCCATTTGGCCAATATTTTGATCTATACGTAATTAAGCCATACCAATATTATCATAATAAAGAGAAATGATAATAATTTCCTAAAAAAATTATATTTTATTCAAAATCAACACCGGCCCTTGAAACTTAACCACCCCTTATTTATCAACGATTTGTGAATTAATTTTTAATTTTAATCAGCGCCTTCTAATATCCTGGACGGCGATGATCCATAAGCGGTGAAATTTTCTTATTGTCGTAAACCGAGGTTACGATTGGCGAGATTGCTTTACTTGATCGAAAAAAGACGGCAAAAGCAATTATGAATGGTCGTTCAAAAGTGATGTCTATATATCAGTTGTAGATAATTCTTATACAGCTTTTTTATGTCAGCTTTGTCCGATATATAAGAACATTTCGCAAAATCCGTGGTCTGTTTGATGGAAATAATCGTCTAAAGGTTGGTGAAAAAATTGTAGAAACTGGTTCTGCCGAGGATCGAAAAAGAATTGACAGACCAAAAACTGGACCTTCTGTTGAAAATATTGTTGCTATAGAGCAAAATGTTGCTGAACAACTTTGAATATTGACGTTCTCAACCATTACGCTTTAGCTTAATGAATCGGTGGTTTGGCGGATTCTACCTGCAGACGTGCTCATGGGAGACATTTAAAAGATATTGTATAATTTTTTCAATGTAATTGTTAAGAGCCGTATTTTTTCTTTTGATTTTTACATGTTTTATTGTAAAACAACATCTAGGCGCGTCTTTTGACGCTTTTGACACTTCATTTTACATTTGATATGGATCTTTTGAAATGTGGCTGCACTAAAACTTACCTTTCAATGCGTCGCTCACTCAGCAAAAAAGGTATTTGCTATTTGACAATTTCGTTTCCTCCAGAGCAGAAAGTGACGAAATTCATTGCACAACAAATTTCAATAATATGTTGAAAATTCGCAAATTCTTGTAAGTTTTTATTGATGGCAACTTGTAGATCTGTTCGAAATATCTGTCAAAATGCCCTTCATTCGACTAGCAAGACAGAACGTAATAAAGCGAGGTAAATTTAGTCTCATTTAGCATATATAATATATAATACGATAGAAATTGTCTCTCTTACTTAAAACAAGGTGTAGAGGACCTATAAGCGAGAGTAGGAATTTTATTTCAAATTAAGGAGAGGAAGAAATATTTTACCACGGTTTTTTCCCAGTATTTTTTGGTAATGTGAACATTTACTATGGCCTCACACCAAGTATTTAACTTGCGACAAAGCGACAAAAGTTTAAACGAGAGAGATTTGGTGAGAGAAAAGTTGACATAAATATGCCGTCAAAGAGAATTATAATATTAATGTACAAATAAATACACCTCTGTTGTCATGAATTATACAAAATTTCAGACGATAGAAAAGTAATAGATTTGATGGATATTCCTCAATCTTCTGCATCTAGCTCGTGGATAATTCATGACCTAACTAGATAGCACTCCAACCTCCTTATTGGCTCCTATGCATGTAACCACGAGGAATTAATAATGCAGAGAGTATTATAGGCACCATCCTTCTGTCAACTGAATTCACCAAACAACGAACTTTTAAAAGAGTATTATTTACAAACAGTCACGTTAAGGCACGCATTTTTAGGAAGTACATATTTACTTCATCAACAGGCAGAGAGTCTTTCCTCTTGCAATACACATTGCAAGTTTGCTTTTCGCACTCTGAATTTGTAGCCTGCCTCAAGGCGCACAGGCAGCTTAACATGCTATATATCCGATAACGACTTTCTCATTGGCGACCAACCGTCGACGAGTCGACGTGCTCGCTAATTCAACACAGTCGAATGCCTCTACTGGTGCGCACTAATTCACCACACAACACTTCAAAATCATTACCGTCCCATTGGTAATCTATAGATTGTATACTTCACCTACGCATTGAGCGTGCCAAGCTGAAAATTTGCTCTCTTCAAAAACTGTATTATACTTTAAGGCGCTGAGCGGCAGACGCCTGTCGACTGGCAATAGCCGAAGGATTGACACTTAGCTCTCGGCCAAACATCGTGCTGTCATCCGCCGCTGTTGTCACCACTGAATTTTGTCATTTGCTTGCTTGCAACACAAGCTTGCGGCATGCTGTGCTCTATGCTCCATACTCGTATATAACGGTGTCTGGCGGCCGCGTTGAGTTTAGTCTTCGTGTTAAATTCGCAATGTGCGGTCGCAAAACGAGATACCACGGCGGCCGGTCATAAACAAATAATAAAAGTGAATTAGATTAAGAAATCAAACAGACTCGTTCGCCCAATCAATCTCAAGCCAGTCAATCAGTCCAATGAGCAGTTCGGGTCGCGATTTACGAAAACAAAAAAAATATCGAAATACAACGGCAACAAGCAGAAAATGAAAGTGAATTTTAAATTCTTTGCATAAGGAGCCGTTTGGATTTGCTAAGTGAGATGCTATTCTCCTATGCGGTTGAGTTTATTTTCGTAAGTTTAGCATTTTGATGTTACGAATGAAAAGCTTCGCTTTCGTGTGCAAAAAATAATAATTCGATTTCAATTTTCGTCGTGAAATTGTGTGAGAAAAATATAAATACCGCGTGTACACACACACACACATAGAAGTAATCGTATTTTGAAGGCACGTATATATTTGCGATTGCAGTTTCGGGAAAATCGGGATACACTCCATTGCTCCACTTTCATGGAGTCAAATGCGAAAAGTAGAAATAACAGAAAGCGAAGTGCAAATAAGTAGTAAATATTGGAAAAGTAGAAATAGGAAATTCAGCAGATATAGAAGTGGAAGCCAAAGTGGAAATCCTACGCAACAACAGAGGATTGCAAGCAAATAAACTGCAATCTGCTTCACTGCTCCTCACTTGTTCGGCTGCCCGCTGCAAAAGTCGTCAAGCTACAGAGTTTCGTCCATTTGATTCGTGTGCGGTGATTCGTAGGTTCCCATGCTTTATTCGTTCTGCTTCAAACATTTAACGTTTTGATTCGCTAAACTCTATGTTTCGCTGTTGACCGCGAGAGTGTATTCCCGCAATCAGAGTACTTTTGCCGATGCCTACTTAAAACAAATACCTTCACATACATGTGTACATGCATTAGCCTGAAGAATATTTTCGGTGTGTGAATGCGAAGAAGTTGGCATGGAACAAGAGGGGTGTGCAACAAATCGCTCTTTAATGACACCATACAAGTATGTTGTTTTGTTTTAATGTAAATATAAAAACATTCAGAGGTATCGAGAATAAAACGAAATCTGAATATACAAATTTTTTAATCAATATCCAGATCGCCATTGGTATATTCAATAAACTTTGCATGTTCTTGTAAATATATTCACGAGTTTAATGTCAAAACCTTCCATATCCCAATGACTTGTCAATTTAGGTTATACGCATGTAATAAAAAACCTGAGCGTCTATTAAGCTGTGTGGCATTCTGATAGATCTTTTCAATAAATCTGAATATTTGAATAGGTATTTTCAATAAAAACGGGTTTAGAACATAAAAAACAATAATAGTGCGGCGCACTCAATATTTAGCGCAGCTTAGCCGCTTTTTGTAATTTAATATGTGAAACACGTTTTAGAGATTCTTCCATTGGTGAGAAATTTATTGCCCAAAACCCACTGCCTATCCAGCGGCGGCTAAATAAATGATAAATGTGAGACTGGAAGTCTCGTGCTTCAAATTATGTCTAAATGACATGTCAAATCAAAATAAATATGCGCATATAAATAAATTGCTCTCATATCTACAAGGTGGTGCAAAATTAGACATCCAATATTGTTTTTGAATAACACTTTTACTAAATGAAAAAATATGTATACGATTGTGTTCAATGGAAATCTTTATTTAGACCTTCACGCGCTCCATTGCTTTTCTGCTTGTATAAAACAACTGTTAATTAAAAAGTGTCAAATACGATTGAAATATGACACCATTTGCAAAAACAATAAATTTTCCGATAGACTGGTTAAATTAATTAATTGAAAAAAAAGTAATAAAAATAAATTAAATAATTGGCGCTCCCATTCTTTTTGGGTCTTTCGCGAGCTCTTCCTCCTATTTATGGCGTGCTTCTTGATGCTGTTCCACAAATACAGGGACCTAAAGTTCTAAGCCGACTCCGAACGGCAAATGGTTTTTATGAGGAGCTTTTTCATGACAGGAATACAGTCGGAGGTTTGTTATTTCCTGTCAAGGGGCGACCACTATTGTACAGAAAAATGTCTTCATTTTGGTGTTTCGTTGGTAGTCACGCACCAACCTATTCGGCTACGGCGGCTAATTGTGTTAATATAAGAAATAAAAATATTGCGAGTATATATGCGCTTATCTATTGGTTTTCTAAAGGGTGACACCATAGAAAAATATACTTACAATAGTTTTATAAATTTGCGAAGAAAACAATAAATTTAAGAGTTCGAAGAAAACACTCCGTTTACGAGATTTACGGGAATTATTTAATACATGAAGTATGAAAAATTGTTTTTTATCAGTCATGCAAAATAGCGGTGCTAGCGTCTGTCTTATGAGTCGTCTTTAACTTGAACATTTTTTATTACAATTTAGTAGAAATGAAGCACACTTCAAATAAGGAGGAAGTTTACATTAAATTAATAAAAAAAGGAATGGAAAGAGAATATAATTTTTTGCCAAATGTTTCACCTATGGGACCAATTAAATACTTTGAATGCATTGTTTGCTCACAACTTTAAATTCATTAATTTGTGATTAATTTTGCAAAATATTACAACGGGTATAACGCTATCTAAAATTGGCACGCAACACAATTTAATTTTCCACCCTCCTATTTTCCCTACCTTTTATGTCACTCAATGTTATTTGCCTTGCCAAACTTTCTCGGTCCAGAAAGCTTGCCTTGTTTTGTATTCTGAAGTAAGAATATGATTGTTTTAAGCCCTAAATTACATACCGTCATCAGAGCGGCGTACTGTACAGTGTAACGAAAGTGCTCAAATTGTAAAAGTTCTACATTCCCTACTCATAAAATTTTGTTTGTACATTGATTACTAGTATACCTATGTAGGGAGACAAATTGAATGCAATTTATTAACTAATAAACGTATGAGGCTAGCAAGCAAAACTGTAAGTTGCAGATTCTTTTTGAAACCTATTTTCAAATGCTCGGGGTTTGCTTATCACGATCATGTCAAGTATATAATTAATTATGCGAAGATAAAAGAATCCATATAAAATAAAATATTTTGAACAGTACAAAAAAGCAGAATATGGCAAAGGTGTTTTACTTTTTTCATGACACATTCGTAGTTCTTTTACCATAAGGGTATCTGTTCTTTCGCACTTTCGGTTGCATTTTAAAAAACTTTTATTATATAAAATTAGATTTTGAAAATTTCGAGCAAAAAGTGTTTTCTAACAAGTAAGTAAAAGTGCAAGTGCCACTAAGTGTTTATAATGATTTAAATGTTTCAGTGGAAACATCTGTGCAAATTCATCAACTTTTCGAATTGTGATTGCTAGTGAACCGTAAAAATCGGCTTGACATTCAATAGATTTGTGATTGAAAGACTCTCCCAAAAATGATGTTTCTACCAAGTTAGATATTTAAATGTTACAATAAGAAACAAATTTTATTGAGGTACGAAAAAGCTTTTGAAAGGAACGAGAGGTCTTGGTTGGAGTCATATGTTAAATAGCAATTAAAAGGAGTAGAAGAAAGCGATTCAAGTTGAATGTAAAATATTTAAAAAATTGTATAAAATGTTTACTATACTTAAAAAACCAAAAATCCAAAATTACATAAAAAAAATCATTATAAGTATAGTTTCGGTTTTTATATTACTTCCAGATTAGCAGTAAAGAAGACAAATATAATTGAATGGTTTCGGCTTACCGTGAAAAACCGAAACATAAAAGGCAGTACAAAACAGACACAAACTACAAAAAACATTTATATCGAATTACATCTAATTTTCTCACTTTGTACCATATTGTATATGTAGCGGGTGTTTTTTTAACTGCATGAGCGATAACTATGGCTTGACAGCTGAGAACGGCAAATTGTGTTAACATTTCCGTTCAGTAAGGTTAGGGACTCATGAATCAATCAGCGCTTTCAAATTGTGGAAATTTACTTGGAAAAGAAAAATATGTTCGCGAAGTTCATAGAGCACTGGCGGCATTATCAGTCCTTTTTTTCGAAATAAGGAAGAAGCTGCCGTTACGGTAAATGGCGAGTGCTATCGAGCCATGTTGACTGATTTTTTTTTTCTTTGAGTTTTTCGAAACAATTAATCAGCTAAACATCGACAACATTTGGTTCTTACAAGACGGCTGTAAAATCCATTTAATGCAATATTCATCCACCACTGACTGTCAAATAGTAGTTGGGCTGATCGAATGGACCATGTTATTTATAGCCGCGACGGAATTACAATAAAAAAAAAAAATAAAAAAATATTTTTGTTTTGCATTATTATTTCAAGTTTTGAAATTCATAAACAAATTCCCTTCATATCTTATTGTATATTTATATATTCATCATATGATAGCAAAATATTTTTTCTTTTTAAATTTTTTTTATTTTAATGCACCTACTGTAAGCGCAAGTTTCGCGGCGCAATTTTAATAGCTATATAAAAACCCAATTTTCGTTTACCGGCTGAAAATTAGAAATTTTTAAATTCATTGAAAAATATTATACAAATGAAAAAAAATGTTTTTAAATGCAAATGTATTTTTTGAACTCCACTAATTCACAATTCGCTATGTAGAGGCTTTTGTGTTGACACTTCGCTTTATGCTCAAAATTTCTTCGTTACATCTATGGAGCATTTCTGTATGGAAAATTTCGTAAATAAGAGGTTTTTTCATGGGACTCGGCAAACATTTTGTTATATTGAGTTTTTCGTTTCGTCGAGGTTTAATATATTGAGGAAGGGTCTCATGACAGCAACTTAACTTTATAACGGGTGATTTTTTAGCTATTATCTTTTTAAACAGTTGGTTTAAACAGCTGACGCACGTTCCGTGTTTCGCTTCACTGTCAAAAATCTTCAGTTTGATCTTTAATTTAACCATGAATCGTCTTACAAACGAACAACGCTTGCAAATCATTGAATTTTATTATAAAAATTCGTGTTCTGTTAAGAAAGTTTATCCCGCACTTCTTCCATTTTATGGTTAGTTTAATCGACCCACTGAAGCGGCTATTCGAGCTATTGTGACTAAATTTATAACCGAATTTACATTATTGGACATCAAACCACCAACACGCTTACGTAGAGTGCGAACTGAAGAAGATATCGCAGCTGTATCGGCCTGTGTTAATGATGACCATCAATTATCGATTCGTCACCGTTCGCAGCAATTGGGCCTCTGTTAGCTGTTACTCAACAACGTGGGAAATTTTGCGAAAGGATTTAGGTGTGAAGCCTTTCAAAATACGTTGGTACCGCAACGTAGAATTTTTTGTGAATGGGCTCTTGGAAAGTTGGCCGAAGATCCACTTTTTTATCTAAACAATGTGTTCAGCGACGAAGCTCATTTTTGCATCAATGGGTACGTAAATAAGCAGAATTGTCGATTTTGGAGTGAAGATCAGCCAGAAGAATTGCAAGAGCTACCAATATATCTATAAAAGGTCACAGTTTGGTGCGGTTTATGGGCTGGAGGTATCATTGGACCTTACTTCTTCAAAGATGCTGCGAATCGTAACGTGAATGGTGAGCGCTACCGTGAAATGATATCCAACTTTGTTTTGCCCAAAATGCAAGAGCTTAACTTGCATGACATGTGGTTTCAGAAAGACGTTGTCACATGCCACACAGCACGCGTAACGATGGACTTGTTGAGAGGTGATGGACCATTTGAAGCGCAGTCGCGGTGAACATTTGCATGAAATAATCTTCAAACATTAAATTATATGGACTGTACTATCGATTTAAATAAAAATTCCATGTATTTTTCTGAATTTTACGTGTGTTTTTTTGAAAAACTTTCCTATAGCTCTTAAATAATCACCCTTTATTATATATTTTGCTGAAAGTGGATTGGATGGAAGCTCAGATCACAGTCCTTTTAAACACAAATTTACAGCTATATAGTTCTACATCCTCGGATAAGTTCGCAGTCGTTCCAGCATATGTTCTGCTAAAAATACATAGCAAAAAGCAAGAAGGAGAATGGTTAAATAAAAAGCCAGTCTCCACATCACGACGTTCAATGTGACGTGCTTCATGATTTCAAAACTTTAGTTTTGCGAGGAAGATTGACCAAATATTTCTTAAGGCTAATGGACGGACAAATTTGCAAATCTTCATCATATTTCATATCTATATTTTCATGGGTAAGACAAATACGTAAATCAAATTTCATTTAAATCGGGTAATATTCAGTATTTCCGCCCTCATTAGGGGTAGGCGTGGCAGTGACCAATATTCAGCATATTTCATACTTTTTCTTTCATAAGTGAAAATAAACTAAATACAAGTTTCCAGCGGAATCGGAGCGCGCTTACCAATTTTGGGCACAGCCTACATACATATGTACATATGGGGACGTTACACTGTGCGGCGTGTTTGCGATATAAATTATTTGTACGTGTGTTTATTTAAACTGTTTACATGGCTTGTGGATAAAACCTGCCTTTTATTATGTGTGTGTGCGTGGACGACTTGTTTATGTGCGTATGCTTTAAGCGTATAACCTGTTTCATTATTTTCGTTTACGGTATTTTGCGGCATCCTTTTTCGTTTGCCTCTTGGTACTAGCTACATCCATACATACATACATATACATGCCGCTTGCATAGTAGTCATCTGGCTCGAGTATCAGTTGTATTGTCTGTAAATTGTTTGCCGTTTTTATTCAATTTTCTTCTCGTTACACTCTATGCGGAAACCAAAAGCGCGCAAATACTGCTCTTAGTCTGTCCAACGCTGTCAGCATTCAGCATGGGAGGGATACTAGCATATGTGGCACCTAAACGTCCACAGTTGAAATTGCTGTCATGGCGGCCCGTGCCCCTTTCTACCTTCCGCTTCACTTTCATCTGTGTCTTTTATATTCTATGGCTTATACATACCTTCCTCACAACTTTGGTATGACTGTCTCTTGCAGGCTTCCTCGACGCCAGGCCTTCCATTTATTTCCCTTCGTTCCTATATAAATATATGTGTATTTGCATACGTATTATTGTAGATATTTCCATCTGAAGCTGGGTCTGTGTTTGAATTTTTAAGTGGCATTTTAAGTGTAGCATTGCACAGCCGTAGTCTGAAACTCTGCAACCGGAAAGCAAAAACCGCTGCCATTTACTTGTACACAGGCGCGCTCCACTCATTTTATTATGCTGCCGAATTAGGTCCGCGTGAGTCAGGGATGGAGGATGCTTGGCGAATATACTTAAGACAAAGTGGACGAGTAGAGTACTGAGTATCTTCAACCTTATATTTGTTTTCGAGTTCTCTCGGTTTATTTTTTCAGTGGAGTAACATATGAAAAAATGCCATCAGTGCCGCCCCCTACGTAACCTAGCAAGCACTTTGCTCAAACATTTAATTGTAGATACAACTACCTCTTCGCCACCAATTCTTCGCCCACTTAGTCGCTACGGCTGCCACTCAACTTCGCTCTTTATTTAAATTGTAATTGACATTGCTCTGTGTTTGCGGTTTGTTCCCTTGGCTAGGTTATTTTTATTTATATGTAAGCTAATAATTTGCCATTGTTGTTGCGGCTTTTTATATTTTGTTGTGCTTGGTGCAAAAGTTTCATTTATTTATTAAATTTATATATTTTTATCTTATTTTATGCCTCTTTGAGCTTTTGTTTATCCTTGACTGATGTAGCTATCTGTGAGGTGATGGGTTATGCTATTGTTTCTCAGATTGGCAAAGCGATACAAAAGCGTAGCAGGAATTTGGCAAAGTTTGCGCAGCACTAAATGAAAAAGCTCTTAAATGTTGAAAAATACAAGTTTATTTATGCAAAAAGTTATTCGATTTGTGGTAAGTGCTTGCATAATTTTGTGGTTACGCTTTGAATTTCTAATTAAAATGAGTCAAACTTAAATTTTCCTTATACGAGTGTATTAAATTGTAGCCCAAAAGTGCTGCCGCAATTCCAGATGATTCACTTATAAGTACTATTTTATTTCGTCATTGAATGGTTTCCAAATTGTGTGAAGTTTATGTATGAGGTGGAAGGTGGTGCAAAATTAATCATCCACTTTTGTTTTTAAATCACTTTTTTACTAAGTAAAAACACAAATGATTTAGAATGATGGAAATCTTTATTTTGACCTTTACGCGCTCTGTTTGTATACTACAGCTGCTTAGTTCAGAAGTGTCAAATATAATTGACGTTAGATGCCAATTGCAAATATGATAAATCTTCCGATATGGAGACTAAATTTGCGCCACCTTATATCCAGTGTTTTTTAAGAGATACAAAACAGAAATATTGTTGGAATTAATTTGCTTTTCATTATAATCTGATAGATATTTACATAGCATTTATTTTTTGAATATGATATCCGGCATATGTCGGATTTATTTTGACAGTCAAGAGTGGATGAATATAGCAATAAATTGTTTGAATTACAAATAAAGTTTCACTGTCTTGTAGGAACAATATGGCGATAGAGTTTAACTAATTACTGTTTGGAAACAAAAACCCGAAAGCGCTCGCCATTCACCATAACGGCAATCCCTTCCTAATATCAAAAGAAATAAGGGCTGATGATGCCGCCACTGCTCTATGAACTATTATTATTTTTTTCAAAGTAAATTTCCATAACTTATGCGTTGTTCTGGCGTTTAATGGTCCATGACAACTTGCCGAACCTTACCGAACAGAAATGTCAACACAGTTTGCCATTCTCAGTGGTCATAACCATAGTTATCGATATCGATACTCCTCATGCAGCAAAAAAAGCATACAAACGTTCCAGCATTTACGATGCGTTCTTGTACAAATTCCAGATGACTCACTTCAATAAATGTACCCAAATTGAAATGTACAGCTCCGAATAACTCACGATCACAAACAAATTTTGTAGATCGATCCGGTGCATTCATTACTTACTGCACCAATTCTTTGTTGGCGATTGCCAAAAATATATCCTCGCTCTACACAACTATTAATTATAAACGTCCGATGCGAATTGCTTGCCCACTCGCAAAGCGTGTAGAATGTCTTTAGTCGTGTAACGTTTGTATTTTTCCCAAAAATCTTTCCGATTGGTTGGGAAGGAAGCGTTGCCAATTATGGCGCAAGTATCCGGACATATTTTAGCGATGCATCAGTGAGCATTGTCTCCCAGTGTACATCGTTTTCAAGAAGATTTAGTTTTTGTAACATACTTCACCATTTACCCCATTCAGTTCTTTGAAGCATTTCGCTCCACTACATTAACTAACAGCAAGCGCAAGTAAAGCATTGCTGATTGTGTGGAAGAACGGCCTAACCCATCGCACGAACAAAATGTCGGGTCTCCATTTCGTATGCTATGCGTATTATTTTGGCACTTCCCAGTAAAGTGGCGTTCTTGTGGCCAAATAATCTGTGCATAAAGAGAAGAACCCAGTTCATAGTGTTAGCGGCGGTGATTCAAGATGTATTGTCAAATAAAGAATTGTGGCGTTGGAATGCAATTGGAAATGCTATTGCTATCAATGTAGGATACCAATTGATAGAGTTATGAATTTGCCACCTTTTCAGTTGATCCCCGAAGATATTTTCAATATGAACAATATGAACTGTACTCGTAATTAGTAGAAATGGAATGTTTTCGTCTGAGCGCAGTTTTGTGTGATTCTACCGTGTAAAAAGAAGTGGTTCGGTATCGACTTTTGCAATTTATTGATTTAATCTGTTTGCAAATTTTTCATTTTGTTCTTGAAATGATATCCATCTTCTGTTTGCTATTCACAAGACGAATTTTTACAAGGTGGTTGGCACCTCATGATGTTCTTTTCCTCCTCTTCCTTCAGCTGAAATTTGACAATGTCCCATCAAATGGTTGTTTGTAAACATCAGAACTTTTAAATGTACGTAAAAGTAATAAATTTTTTTAAATTATACTTAATACTTTTTTGAAGTGAAATTACTTAGGCGTCGATGATCGAGCGAGAATGGAGAGTAAACTTTCAAGACCATGCAACGTTTTGCGCATTTTCGTTCCGCGAGAGAGAAAAAGATGTAACGTAGAGGAAAAGGAGTGAGAGAGCTATACCTTATATATATTTCAGATATACTTTAGGCTATTTTTCCTGAGTTTTTCTTTGTGGTTGCTAATTTCTAGTGAGAAATAACACTGCCTACTTTTCGACGCTTGTTTGTTGGTGCAAACTTGCAGGAAATATATTTTTGGTGCCTACTTGTTGGCGTTATATTTCCTTGGTGCCTACTGCTTTGGGCGTTTTTTGATCCCAATTTTTTTGGCGCTTATTTCCGTTTCTTGTGCTTGTGCGTACTATAAAGTGCTATCCATTCCGGCGTCAGATTTATTGGTATCGTCTTGCGGTAATTCGTGCCGTTCCTGCGGTCCTGGAATCGCTGCGTGTTGTGCGGGTTATAAACGCTCGGAGTAGTGCGCGTTGTTGCCACGGTTTGTGCCCGGCGTTTACCTACACCGGTCGACCCTTCTCCGTTTTTTATAAACTTTGTCTATTTGTATTCTCTGCAAAAGTTTGAAAATATATTTAGATATATATTCTTTCTCTCCCTCTCTCTCTCATTCTCTCTCGGGTCTCTCCCTCGAGAGTTCAACAAAGCGCGCCAGTCTTTTCTTTCTCGTGCTAACCGGCGCCAATTGGACACACAAAGTGAAGCCACGTCTTTCTCCACCTGATCTTTCCAACGCAAAGGAGGCATTCCTCTTCCTCTGCTACCACCGGCTGGTACCGCATGGAATACTTTCAGAGGCAGAGCCAGCCAACGTAGCCGCTGGATCTTTATTCGTTGCGCTATGCCTATGTCGTCGTAAAGCTCAAACAGCTCATCGTTCCATCGCCTGCGATATTCGCCGTTGCCAACGTGCAAAGGTCCAAAAATCGTACGCAGAATTTTTCTCTCAAACATGCATTGCAATACTCGTACCATATGCACAACCGTTTATGAAACAGAATCTAACAAATATTTCCAGAATTAAAAAGTGGGTATGAGATATTTAGTTAATTTCGAAAAGGGCAAAAAAGATGTGTAGGATCCTAGTAATTTGATCATATCATATAAGTAAGCAAATGTATCTTATTCTACCCTTCTATATCTAACATATATGCAATCCTCAGAAATAAGAATACCTCCAGTAACAGTCGCACTTAATTTAAAACAGCCCGACTTGCATTTTCTAACGCCACCGATTGGTAACATTTTTTTGACATTTTCTCCTTCTCTTTAAATTCATTAATTGTTTATCGTTGTCAAGTTCTCATTGTCTCTGTTCTTCCTATTTTTCACTTCACTTTCACTTATTTCTCATTTCCGCATCTACATTTCACTCCAAGGCGTAACGCCTTATCGGAATTGACAATTTGGTTTTCTCAGAGTTAACAATTCATACTCGTACACATTACATGGGCATAAGGCATTTTTTACAGTTCTTTAATGCTTGACGCGTTAATTTCGGGTTGGCTGTAAAGATAGGGTGGCAAGGAAAATGTGATAGTCCTGCTCAACATGCTTGTCTAACGATCAATAAAATTCCTTCCCAGCAAAGTGAACGAATTCCAAAGTTTTCTAATTCCAGCAATGGCACAGCAACAAAACACGTGCAAGAAAATGTATGCAATACTGCAAAATTGCTACACCTAACTCCATACGAGTATACCAAGTGTATGTCCATGCAACGAAGTGTAGGAAGACAAATGGACACAGTGCCATTTGTTTATTGTTGTTTCTCTTTAGGCTGCTGCAATTCTGCAATTTTAACAAGTTATATGTGAATAAGCAGTAGATCTAAAATTGAGTTTCTACTGTGCATTTCATTGGACGCTTTTTAGTCATTTATGCTGAATCCCCTTTTTTATCTCCGATAATGCCTTTCAAATGTTTATTTTATCCCTTATTGCATTTATGTATGTATATTTAGATTTTAGATAATGGTGTTGTTTTCGATTTCACAATAATAAGAAAAATATGGGTACATACAATGATTTTGCATCATATAATAATAAGATAATAATAATAACACAATGAATTTGCAGAAATATTTTCATCAAGCGTGATGAAGTTTTCCATCAATCTTGTTTGTTATTGCAATCAGTCACGATTACTAAGTTATTTTCTGATTTTGCTCAGCTTAAGTAATATTGAAGTATGTATATTTCCAGTTAAATGCTTAGATTACAGATTGCGAAGATCCAAGATCCCAATTATTATTGTTTTTGGCGGGATACTCCTTTTTTATATTCCAAACATGTACATAACCCTCGAAAATTATATAAACCCTATTATTCAAATTATTTATTCTTTTATAAATCTCTTTTTCACTTTCAATTTGGAACACATATTAGCGAACAAGAAATGACATGTAGATGGCGCTGCTTACATATTGAGTGTTACGAAGTTGTACACGCAATATGGGTTCTTCGAGAATTACTGATGCACTACCACAATTGAAAATTACTTGGAAGATGATGTTTTAGTACCAAATCAAAGGACATAAACATTTATAAAACTGGCGCGTACATCCTTTTTCGATCCATGAGCTTCTCTTCCTATTTGTAGCGTGCGTCTTGATGTTGTTCCCCAAATGGAGAGACCTACACTACAGTTTCAAGCCGACTCCGAACGGCAGATATTTTTATGAGTAGCTTTTTCATGGCATAAATTCGGAGGTTTGCCATTGCCTGCCGAGGGGCGACCGCTTTAGAAAAATATTTTTCTTAATTTTGGTGTTTCACCTACGTTTTCTCTGTGAATTCCGAATGGTAGTCACGCACCAACCCATTCGGTTACGGCGGCCGCCCATAAACATTTGCAGGATGACAAGTATGACTAGTTTAGTTGAATATATCTTGTTTTAGTTCAGAGGTAATTGTATTAGTTATGAATAGTTTAGCCTTGTTAGACCAAGCATTTTTTCCGAATTCGATATCTTTTATTATCATCTTTTCATTCCGATATTTCACGAAATTGTCAGTCCTAGAGACTTTTTACTTTTCTTTAGTCAAAAATTATGGGGTGGTAAATTAAGATTCATTGAGATATTTAAATATCGTCCCCTTTCTGTGCTAACCTCGTAACTTCATTTTTTTCGAAATTGTGATTTTTAGTGAAAAAACACTCCTTAGCACTCCTGTTACGTAAAACAATGTTCATAGTGATTGTAGAATTTTTTTCAGAGCGTTTCGATTTTTCTCGTACCTACATGTTCGAATTCAAAAACCTCGTATCTACTACAAGTGTCGTATCAAATTACTTATAACTTTTCATAGAAGTTAAGTAACTCTAAACATTTTTATCGATTTACTGAAAATTATGATTTTGTAGATACTAGGTTAACACAGAAAGGGGACGATTTTTCTTGTGTGCAGCCCTGGCTAATCACTTATTTTTATAATCAGAAGAAATTATAGTGTAAGTCAGTGTAAATCTAGGCTGTTAAAAGAATTGGTATGGGAATGAAGTCATAACACACTTCATAGTATGAGCGCAAAGAAATTTTTAGCAGTGCTCCTCAGTAGCTGGCAATACTCGATTAATAGAATTGCGAAAGTCTTAAAAGGCAGTTATAAATAATTTTAATGAAAATGCCAGTGGATGCTTTCCATTTGAATTCAACCGGGCTATTCGGGACATGTTCTTCGATTTCGATGTAACTCAAATATGTTGCTCTCTGGTCAAAATAATGAAACACGTATTTTTTTGTTCGGCCGAAAAAATTTTTTCTTAGTTAGTCCCGATTTATAGTGCACACAGAGGCATCTGGAATGGAGGCACTGGAAATTTTCTTTTGATGTTTCATTCGCGGTCACACTGGCAAAATTATTTTCGGTAGCATTTATTGCTTTTGACGTTTACTTCTTTAGCATCGTTGGACATTTGCATATTTTGACGCTTCTCTCATTCACAGGATTCTGGATATTTATTTTAAATATTTCAATGAAAAAGGCAAACTGGACTGGTTAAATAATAAATATTGTTTTTTTTTTATTTACATATATTATATTTTTGTACTTGAATAAAAAAAATTACATTTAAAATACCTCATGTGTAAATTCTTATACTTACTTTAGTAGCCAAAATCATTATGTATTTCCCAAGCAGTGTTCTGCTGCTGGGCATCAGAATCCAACACAGACTTCCTCACACAAGAGAAGAAAACGAATGAAAATGAATAAACGAATAAATAAATAACAAATAAAAATTGTTTTGCATCCAACTTTAAGTTTGACAATATGAATAAGAAGCACGTCGCGTCTGGCCAGTACGAGAGACAAAAACTCCACTCCCTTCCTCATCCGTCCTTTTCCCACGGACAAAATGTTTCCCCGTGTAAATTGAGACTTATCGGAACATTTTAACTATACCAGGGAGACACCTAAGATTTATTGAATTATATCATAATGAATTTTAAATAATCTGTAATGTAAATAATCTGTAATAAAAACTAAAACATAACATTCGTCGGAGCCGCGGTAAAAACTGCTAACTCTACTTTTCGGTCAATTTATGGTAACTAACCAACTTTTTTCTTCGTTTATAACTTGAAATGTAAGCGTAAAATAATAATTTTTTGTAAGGTCAATAAATAGAGTAAGCAAAGGGTTCCAAAAGCGTATTTTCACATTTTGAAGGTAGTCTGTGGTTATTATTTAATGATGTTTTAAAAAAAACATTCGATATGAGGTGCAAATTATACGAAAAGGTATTATTAAAAGTTAACTACATTTTTTAGAAGCTTCAAACTTGTACTTGATTATAGTTTTTATATGTATTATATAACCTTCAATAAGTTCTAGAATTGCATACTAAATCTAATTAAAAACCATGTAATTTTCATGGCAAATTTGTGGAATTTTTGTAATTGTGAAATTTTTTAAAATTTGTTCGACAATAAGCTATACCCTTATACGAATACAAAACAAACAAAAAATAAAAAAACTTGTCTACAACTTAATACAACTAAACGCGTCCATGTTTCCTTCTAAAAATTTCATTCACCACATCCTACTCTATTGGCAGCTCTGATCTCTTTACTTTGAATGGGATCTCCGACCTAAGTATTATGATCAAGAATGATGAAGTAAGAGATTGCGCCATTCGAATTCGCTGTGACATCAGACTCCGAGAACAGATAAACAAAAGGACATGCTTGTGAAAAGGAAGAGTAGGCGAAAGTAATAGAAACTGCCGAGCACAAGAAATTATACATGCTCACACACATTTTCTTACCACGGCGTCATCCCCATAAAATTGCAGAAAAATTGCAGGTATTTTTATATTTCGAGCTTCCACAATTTAACACACTGCACTTCGTTTTCATTAGGTTAAGTTAAAATATCCCAATATTTCCCAGCAAAATCACAATTTTACCACTGAATTTTTACAAACATGTAATTTCTCCATCTTTTGCTTGTTCCTTTTGTATTGTTAAGGTACCTGACGTCACGCTTGTCAAAATCGCGAAAAATAGAGTGACGGTTTTGGGAAGACGCCACCTTCTGTGTTCAATTTGCCTTGATTTTTACCTCAAAGTTTTTATTCCTAAGTCATATTAATTGTACCACCGCCAACTCCTATGCTGTGTTAGCTTTCATACGCTGTTTTAGCTCTGATTTTAGTGGTCCGTATGCCCTGAAGCTCTTTATTTTCGACTAAGTCTAATTTTATAATATTCTTAAACGAATTTTACGATTAATTTTAATCAGATATATTCAATCCGTAAAAATATTTCTATTCTTTCATTATTACTTACATTAATTCTCGTAGTTTAAGCACAGAATCGTCAATAGTCTGTAAGTGAACTATTGTTACAAAATACTTAAGTAAATAAATAAGTAGCAAACACTCTTAGTTTTTACACCTTAAAAATATATGTTTGTAAATTTTATAATTGCAATATGAACTGATACATATATACGAGTATGAGCCAAATTTAATTAATTATTTCATCAAAAAGCATCCCGACCAATATATTCATTAAGGTCTGTAGAAAACTTTTGTTGCACCCTTACTTGGCTTTCATTAGCTTCAATTTTCCTTATCATGCCTTGTTTGCTTTTGCAATCATGATTATAAGTAGGTAAATTTTCATTAGTGGATTTCCATATCATTGCCGCTGTAGGAAACTCATTACATCGTGTTCCCCACCCAATGTTTTCCTTTCTACCTTTCTCGGCCTTCTTACGGAAATTACCATTTCACCTAGACTCTATGCACTTTCGACGCTAACTGTCATTGCCACACTCACTACCGCCAATAAAGTATCACTTGCCTAATTTGGTATACACGCGCACATACACACTATCCCACATCTTACAGCATCCAGCTGGCTTCGTCACATCTGGCAGGTTCATGACATTGCCTTTAATTATTGCATCAGTTTTGGGGCATCATTTCGGCATTTAATGCAAATTAGTAAACTTAATTTGGAAAATTCTGCTTTTCTTCCAGGGCTGTGTGTACACGAACGTGGGACTCTGTTTCTCTATAGTACTGTGGTGCTACAAGTACGAGTATTAGTTGTACTCTCGTCGGTTCGACTAAGTACTTGTTTTTATCACTTTGGCAAATTGGTTAGACTCACTATGGGGTATTGCAAGCAATGTACCGTTACTTAAGCGTTTATATTAGTACTAAATGAATTTCATTTCACTTTTTTATTTTATGCACAATCACTGCTTTTACTATATTGTCTCTTGGTGCTTGACGTACGCCTTACATACATATATAGGTATTTGCGAGGGCGCGAGGCTGAGTGTGTGATTGTTTGAAGGGTGGACGACATGCCGCCGCGTGTTTTCATACAATTTGTTAAACGTTCAACGCGCGCTGTCAGTGTCAAACAACCTAAAACAAACTCGCTACAATAAGAAAAGTGAAAAAGAAATACGAACGAATGCAGCTAAAATGGCAACTGTTAAGCTATAAGCTATACGAGTACGTAGCAACCTGTCACGTAGCGTTGGCACCATTCGGTGCCGTACGGAAGTTAAAGACTTCCTGGCTTTATTTGGGCGTTCCGCCACCTTATATGATGCTCCTGCCGACGATGGGATTGTAGGTCAGGTTTTATTATTTCTCATTGTGTTTTCATAAGTAGGTATGTGTTTTGGAAACCTACCCGATTGCTGCAATAAGGTGCCTTAACAACTTATTTACATTTGTACATGCAACGAACTTCCCAAAATTTGGTGAAATGACAGAGAGAAAAAGTTTACCTACATACACATACATATGGTATGCGCATACATCCACACATAATGTGCACATAAATAGGAGTAGGTGGAAAAGTGGGGGCTTTGTTGGTGAAAACTTTGATATTTTCAATCGAATTTATGTTAGCCTTATATTCTTGGGAACTTTGTGCAACTTATGTCTGCCAGGCACAAACTGGTGCAGGTCATGGGCTTTATATTTAGGTTTTATTTAAAGATTTGCGTGCGTAGTCATGAGTTTGTACATCCTAAATTAAATATATCATTCTGTTACATACACACTTGCATTTTTATACACACCGGCATGTACCTAAGCGAAACCCGCTAAAATTTGGTTAACGCAAATTTCTTCCAGATAACTCAAGTTCCTTGGCAGCTTAATGTTTGCTTTGACGGCGCAACAGGGGTTCACACCTTTATGATTGTTAAATATTTGCATGCATACATGCACGCAATAAGTAGATACATTTACATATTTGTAAAATAACGCATCTCTAGGTCCCATAATTTCCCCCATACTATTTGAACAGCATATCTTTGGCGAAGCTTATGAGCACATATGTATGTAGATGTCTAGGGGGTATAGCAGAAAATGTTTATATGATATTTTTGTTCAATATTGCAGAATGTTGAGCAGTGGAGTTCGGCCTGTGACTGCGGCGTTATGACTGCTATTGAGTATAAAAATGTCTCATAATATTTCAGTGGGACAGAAAAGGTTCTTCGAGCTAAATGCTTATAAGGACACGTTCTTAAAAGCCAGGTTGTTGCACAAGTATTGTTATATAGGAGTGAGGCAGGTGGAGAATTAGTCGACAACAGTGGAGCAGAAGAACTCGGCACTATATTTGCTGATTTGATCAAAATCTGGCATGTAATTTTGGTGAGTAGCTAAAAAAAAGTGTTAGGCTTTAGTGTTTAATAGAAACAATTGCAAAAAAGTACTTGAACATTTTTTATTTTGCAAAAAAAAAAAATCGCAATTTTTTCGAAATTCAATATTTCGAACAGTGTATTTTTTTTTTAACTTTTTCCAAATCAAGAGGGCACCTCAAACTTCAATTGAGCTGAATGCCCAGTAGCTAAAATGAGTTGTGTTTGAGTAAAACACCTGTTTCGCACTTTTTGCTTTTTGAAAAATAAAAAGATTTTAACTACTTTTTTGCTATTGTTTCCACATGAATTCGCTCGTCTAAGTAATTACGATCATTTTGAACCCAGAATCATTAAAATCGTTCGTTTTTGACTAAGTTATGAGCATTTCTTATATAATTAAAAAAAATCGATTTTGAGGCGAAAAACAAACTTGCCGATAAATCTTGAAAACATTTTTTTCCGGGCGAACAAAAAAATACGTGTCTCATTATTTTGACCAGAGAGCAACATATTTGAGATACATCGAAATCGAAGAACATGTCCCGAATAGCCCGGTTGAATTGAAATGGAAAGCATCTTGCGTCTTACTCTTTTCAATTACATCAACTAAGATTTGATATTATACATTTGTTTTGCAACATTTGTACATTCTTTGATCACAATGATTTTTCGCTTCCTCAAAATAGTTGGAGCATACATTCTTTTTTGGGTGTTTGGCTTAAAAATTAATATAATTGACATGTTTCGGAGAGAGAAAAGCTTTTATTTTTACTATCCTGCGGCCCTTACCGTTTTCTCTTTTTGTATTTAACGTATGTTACAATTGAAAAAAAATAATTATTTTAGTGTCTGCATCTGAGTGAGGTTGAGTTATGTGTCAATGTCAATGATTATTTTTTAATTTGAAAATTTATATTCATCATTAAATTTTTTATACCACCTTGACCAAAAAGTTCCCGGAATATATTCAGAAAATTCAAAATACAAGTTTATTCCTCAAAAGTGATACTATCGCTTTCAAACTACTTCCCATCAACTGCAACACACTTTTTCATTCGCCTGATATCTAGATTGTGTGTCTTACTAATACACCTCTTGCGTTTGGTGAATGTTGGGTCGGATTCAACCTTGGAAATTATGTCTTTGACAATATGAACACGGTCCCTTTTTTTAGGAATTCTGGTACAAATTTCTAGAGCTGTAAAAAATCGAAAACACTTGCAGGGAAGATTTACTCAAGACGGGGTAACTTTTACAAATGTCATACAATGGCGATACAATTTTGGTAGGAATTTTAATCACAATCCTTAAATCAGTTGACTTAGAACCTCACCTGGCAGAACTTTTTGATCAATTGTGTTACACATTTATGGATATATTTTATAATTAAATTTTCAATATGAATTGAAAGTATGTAAAATAATTAATCACAGAAGCTTTTTTTAATATTGTATTAATTCGCCCGGCTCTTCGCTGACTGACATTCTCAACATATCTAAATAAAGTCATTAGCAATGGCAGCAGCGGATAGCGAGAGGCTCCAAGCAATCATTCTATAGTCATTGGTTGTGTATTTATTTAGCATATGAGACTATAATATGGGCTTTTTCAAATGCCAATGTCAGACGTACTTCCCCCGGATTTAGAATAACACGAATGGCTTCATTTTTTGGGAAAAATATTCATAATTATTTATAAATATTATAATTTTTGCATACACATTTTGGATTTCATGCTTACTTTTACTTTTCTTCATGTTACCGTAAACAATTGTTGATTCAACTTCACTCATTCCGTGACGATTGGCATACCATTTCTCTCGCGGTGCCGCATTTTGTCGACTAAGCCCGATAAACTAATTTTATAAAGCAAAAGAAGACAAACCAAACGCTTGCTGTTCCGCTTTTTCTCCAGCATTGGTAAACGGTTTTTCCACAATCTTCCATACAAGACGAAACCATAGGAGTAATAAAGACTACAAACAAGGATAACAGATTACCAGTTTTGGCCATATTAAGCAAAATGTGCAGCAGAATTCTGTACACTCATTTCACGCGTATTCTTGCGATCGTTCCATCAGTCCTTGTTCAGATGGCAGTTCAGAAGTAACACGAGTAAGGGCAGGGTTGATTTTCATATGCCACCAACACAATTTCAGTTTTGTTTGTAAATAAACCGCTGTCGCGTCCCCTGCTCCATCAGCAAATTAGTTGAATCCTTCAAAATCGCTGAAATGCTGAAATGCGGTTAATGGTCTGATATTGGCCACACCTTCTGTATTCTCTTCACAGCGCCAGATTGTGCCCATCAGAGAGGCGTCACGTCGCACAGTGCGGCCGATTCCCGAAAAGCTGGCCAAAACTCAAAAAATTAAGTAATTGATTCAAAATTTCTTACTCGGGGGTTGTCGGGGTCGCTGATTACGAATTTGATCTTAAAATTTTGAAAATCCACCCCCTTCCAACCCTATTGGCCACCCCCTCACGTGAAATAGCGTATATTCTAGAACATAATCAAGATGCATGTAAATTTATATGTTTTCAGGGTCGCTGATTACGAATTTGATAATATAAATTTATATGTTTTCGGGGTCACAAGGTAGCAAGTGGTAGCAGCTGAATCTTGTTTTATTCAGTAACCATTACTTTTTTGAGTAACCTTTAATAGGTTTCAAAGCAGCATATGACGGCGTTGTATTACTATACAGTTTGAAAACTCAAATTTTATAAAAAAAATTGCAAAAAATGTATCTACGTATTGCTGCAGCTAAAAATTTTGTGTCGAGGTATTGATATGTACTAAAGATTTCTCGTATTTTACTTACCTTCCGAAGATGATTCCATTTGGTTTTGTTCAATTTACTCCATTACAAAATCTTTCAAATGTGTACAACTTTCACTATTCATCGACAGTAATACGATGCTCAAACGAAGGCCACGTTGCGACTGAAAATACAGAGGATACTTAGGGTACAGGACGTTGCTATGAACGGTTTTCACTACTCAAGGCATTACTGTAGCCAACCCAAAGACAAAAAAACTCTATCTAGAAACTTTTTTTTTCGACTTTTGGCCAGCTTTTTGGGAATCGGCCGCACTGTGCGTCGTTATGGATTTTTTCAACGCCTGTATATCATTAGGTTAGGTTCGCCAGGTTGCTTCTCTAAGACAAGACACTCACTCGGTGGTCCTAGGCCGCAATGTGATACCTGCGTTTGAAATCCATTCCTAACTAAGTTGCCCAGGGGTCTTCGAAGAAATAATCGGCAAGATATTTGGATTGGCTTCTTTGAAGTGCAGGACATTCGCATAAGAGCTGTTGTACTGACCGTTACCGTTATTATGGTTAGTTTTCATAGTAATGCAATAATTTTTTTGTAAAAGTTTACCAAATTTCGTTTCAAACTCCAATTGGGAAAAATATAAATCAGGGCATTTCTATATTAAAGTACATAACTGCATATACTTGTATGTTATCCTATGTATGTATGTATGTACATGTATGTATGTATATATGAGCATGCTTTGAATTTGTGTGAGTGAAAGAGTGTAAGTGCATGGATGCACATACTTATGTCTACAGACATACATTCATAAATATGTAGATTATGTAGTGGATATCTGAAAATGTTTGCTTAACACTGTGCCTTCGTCATAAGCTGGCGTACATGCATAACAATAATTGTGGCAGCAACAAAAACAATTACCACTAAAGCACAAGATGTTGCGCCGACAGCTAAGTACTGAGTGCACGCGTGAAACCGCA
Organism: Anastrepha ludens; assembly: GCF_028408465.1. Classification (NCBI taxonomy): domain Eukaryota; kingdom Metazoa; phylum Arthropoda; class Insecta; order Diptera; family Tephritidae; genus Anastrepha; species Anastrepha ludens. The sequence continues at coordinate 57,406,579 of NC_071501.1, forward strand.
ACAGCCTATACTGACCGCGTTGATGCACATAATCGAACCCGACAGTAGCTTGCAATGCACTTGAGTTGCAATTGTCGCTGCATTCGTATTTGCATTTGCATTTTAAGATTCCACATACTTGTAGCAGAATATTATTGCTTGTTGCATTTCTTGTCACAGATTGTTGTAGTTGCTATATCGCAGTAATACTATAAGTCTCGGATGGCGCACGTTCGGTGGGCAGTTAGGGCGTCAGATTGTTGATGGCAATGTGCTTGGGTGATGGCGCTTTGCTAATAAGTTTCGCTCCGTTTTGAGTATTAAGGAACTTTTCCAATTACCACTTGAGTGGAAAAGTTTTTGCATAGCGTATTTGTTTTTCAACCGTTGGAAAAGTCTTGTTCAAATATATATTTATGTAAGAAAAATAGCTTTACAACTAAATTTTTTTACATGAAGTATAAACAACGAATACATTGAGCAATACTGCAAACTGTTTACGCTTTGCACCAAGAAAAGCTGCAACATCCTCAGCATCGTGCATTTGTTTAGGGGCTTATGGATGTTCGATTAATAAAAATTGTCATAGGATGCCTCGCCTTATCGATGTTCAATCACTTAATTATAAAAACATATATTATAGACATATATACCATACAAAGAAATAAATAAATAGCAAGGTTCGAAAATGAAGTCTGCTAGAGGAAGTCAACAGATGTACGAGTACAACGGCAATTTGAAAATCAACGACTGAATTTTTTAGCGAGCTCAAATATTCGCCCTTATGCTCATTCTTTTGGAAAATTAGTATAAAGAACTATCTATGTGAATCTTACATTTTAGATATTTTAATTTAATTTAATTTAATATATGGAAAATAACAATAAATTATTATTTTACAATAAAAAAAAGGAGCACTAGCTGCCAGGGCTTACGTTTTAGATATATTTATATGATGTTCCATGGGAATCATTTTAGAGGAAGAGACTCTAAGGATGAAAAATACCCAACACAGAGGCACATAAGTAACGGGTGAAAATATACCACAAAATGTTTGTCACAAAATTCTCCTATAAGTCTCTTAATACACAAAAGCTCCAAATTCAACGTAAGCGCCAGAAATAAGTTAAAACCGAAAATGTTTGTGAGACTTATTTCGTCAGTGTTAATTGAGAAAATTGTTTCGGTAAAATTTAAACAAAGCCCTTGATATAGAAAAAACGGTATTTTTTACTAAATGCAATTGTACAACGCTTCTAAACAATGTCTAAGAATCTTTAATAAAAACAAAAAACAGAAGAAAACATTTTTATTTCTCTAGGTAATTGATTATCGTTTTGTATAATGCCCACATATTTCAGCTATAAAGGTGAATACTTTTTGAATAGGGGCAGTAATAATGGACGACTTCCATATAAATAATATACTACAATAGAAACTCGATACTTGCACGCCTCGGTACTTGCGACATATCGCACCCTAAATACAAAAGGGTCACAACTCAAAATGTACTTCTGCTCAAATATGAACGAGACGTTATCAATAAAACGGTCCGCGGATGACATATGGCAAACATAAATTTTTTGTTTTTTGGTAGGACTGTTATAAGCTTACATGGCAAATTTCAACGTGATATGTCACATAGTTTGTTTTCTGTGCTACTGTAAACAAGTCAAGCTCGAGTGTGGAAAATTTTGAGTTGTGCCCCTTTTGTATTTAGGGTGCGATATGTAATTTTTTTATTCATTGCGTACTCAGCCCTTACGACATTAGACAATCTTTATCTGGATACTTGACACATTTTTTACGCGCGACAACCGCGCTAGCGTTACGAAAAACCGTCACGAAATGTATAAGCCTACTGCATACAAGCTATTCTCTTTCTCCGCTTTGTGCGGTGCTTCGTGAAAATGTGTACGAGTACTACATGATTACGACGAACATTGATGTAGCCGATGGCTTAGCAAATGACGCCGTTGATAAACTAGTGCATATAGATTATGACAACGCTGGAGAAGTGAGTTTTGTATGGATTGACTTTCCTGATGCTCCGAAAACAGGACAAAAACTTCGAAAGTAATGCAGTGCACATATGATAGCTAACAAGAGGGGCGGATCCAAGGGGGAAAATAGGGGAAATTTCTCCCCCCAAAACCTATCGGACTCATAAATTATTGATTATGATTCATATAAATTGAGTGCCAAATATCGTATTTGATAAAAAATGTTTCCCTCCCAAAAATGACCTTTGTATCCGCCCCTGGTTAACAATATTAGTAAAACAGCAGTACCGATAGCTAATGGAGCAGCTACAATACCTTTAAATCACAATAAAACTATAAATATAAATACACATTTTCCTTTAGTTTGTGCATGTGCCCGTACCATACACAAATCTCAGGGCAGTACATATTTTGAAATAGTCTATGAATACGATAAAAAGCAATCACAATCGCTAATGTATGTCGCACTGTCACGTGTAACTTCCATTGATGGATTGTTTATAATTACACGCAATGATGATTTGAGATTTTACCATGGCCGGAGACCATCAACAACAATGACATCATTGCAAGCAGAATTTCGAAGGCTGTCGATGAATTGTTTGGAAACTCTTGATCAACAAATGATTCAATTTATACAACAAAGAGAAGGATTGTCGATACACTCTCTTAATTTCAAAGTCTACGTGCTCTTGCTACTGACGTATTCAATCCAGTTATGGAAAAATGCAATGTGGTAGTTTTTCAAGAGACTTTTAACTGCATCATCCTATGTAAAAGAAGTACCGCTGTGCAGTCAACATCAAATGCAGCTGTAGCAGAAGGTGTCGGTGATATTAGTATTTCTGTGTGCCGTGCGATAAATGGACAAAACAAGTAGTGGATCTCTACATGTTTTTTTTGGTGCGAATTGGTGCAATTGTCGTTTTGTAAATTAAGGTTTTGTTTTGCAGCGAGAGCTTTGACTAAGGCCCTAGCAGCCAGTACAGTTGTCGAAAACGATTCTTAATTTCATTTCTGTTTTTTATTATATGGTTCTTCCAGTTTAGTATAAAGTCAATTTTAATGCCTAAGTATTTAGCTTTCGCATCAGTTTTCGCGTCAGAGTTTCCAAGCTTTAATGAGTCTGTTCATGCAATTGACTTGAATTGTTTTGTCGCAATTTATTTCTATATTCCATTTCTTGAACCAGTCCAGTGTTTTGTTGAGGTCGTTTTGTAAATTTGTTTGTGCTATTTTCGGGTCTCTATGAGATGAGGGTGTCTACATAACTCCGAATTCACATATCAACGACATTATCACATTTTTAAATATCTTGTTATTAAGATACACTCGTGATGGTGGTAAACTTTTTCCTCAACGCGACGATCTGAAACCTCCATCTCTCATGGAGATTTCAATGTAAATTTTGCATCGGACACTTCCATGAAATTAATAGAATTCTTAGAACATCCACTGAATTTACAGATGAGTAATGACCGCTATATTTCAACAACAAAATCAGGAGCAACGATAGATGCCGTATTTTCCCGCTATATCGACACAATCGAGTCAAGACCACTCGTAATGATAATAGGACTATGAATAAGTTCGTGCGGTTTTTTTCGAAATTTGAAACTTTATTGACGTAAAATGGTTACAAATTTAATATTCAAAATATTGTCCATCGCTTACTACTACTTTTTCCCATCTTTCTGGCAATTCACGGATTCCCTTTGTGAAAAATTCGGTCGGTTTTGCCGCAATCCACGAATCGATCCATTTTTTGACTTCATCGTAATTACGGAAGTGCTGGTCAGCCAGGCCATGTTGCATCGATCGGAAGAGATAGTAATCGGATGGCGCAAGGTCTGGACTATACGGCGGGTGGGGTAGGACATCCCATTTGAGCGTTTCTAAGTATGTTTTGACCACTTGTGCAACATGTGGCCGAGCATTGTCATGTTGCAAAATAACTTTGTCGTGTCTATCGGCGTATTGCGGCCGTTTTCCTCGCAGTGCTCTGCTCAAACGCATCAATTGTCGTCGGTAGACATCCCCCGTAATCGTTTCATTCGGTTTCAGTAGCTCATAATACACAACACCCAGCTGGTCCCACCAGATACACAGCATAACCTTCAGGCCATGAATATTCTGCGCCGACGTCGATGTTGAAGCATGGCCAGGGTATCCATACGTTGCCCGACGTTTTGGATTGTCGTAATGGACCCACTTTTCATCGCCAGTCACAATTCGATGCAAAAAACCCTTTCTTTTGTGCCGTTGAAGCAGTTGTTCGCATGCCATAAAACGGCGTTCAACGTCTCTTGGCTTCAATTCATACGGCACCCAATGGCCTACCTTTCGGATCATTCCCATGGCTTTTAAACGTTTGGAAATGGTTGATTGATCAACTCCCAAAGTTTTTGCAACCTCTTCTTGCGTTTGAGCCGGATCTTGATCGAGCAATTCCTCCAATTCGGTATCCATGAACTTTGGCGGCGCACCCTCGCGTTCTTCGTCTTCCAAGCCAAAATCACCACTTTTAAAGCGTGCAAACCACTTCTGGCACGTTCGCTCAGATAGAGCATGCTCACCATAAACTTCCACCAAGATACGATGACTTTCGGCTGCTTTTTTCTTCATATTAAAATAATGAAGAAGAATTCCCCGCAAAAACACATTATTTGGCACGAAATTCGACATTTTCAAGTGTGGTAAAAATATTGTTGTTTACGCTTCAAATAAAAAACTTATACTGACGTTTGTGCCTTACGACAGTAGCTCTCCAATGAATGTTTGGAAATGTGGATCGATGGAATAATAATCAAGTTACGCCACCTGTTGTAAAACCGTAACGAACTTATTCATAGTCCTATTATTTCAGTTACCACAAACCGATTGTATCCACTGCTGCTATTGCACCATCAATACAAAATGTCCAGGCTATTGAAGGACCGACTAATGTACAAATTTCAGAAATAAATGAATAATAATATTATCCTCTATTATTGTATGTAATTTTATAAAAATCATTTCAATCCTCATTAAAATATTTAAATTTAATCCAGAAATTAAGAAGTTTCACTTCAAATATGCGCACATAGCGCGGCTGACCTTTTTTGTCTTACTCTTTTGCTCTTTTAACGTTGTGTTTTTGAGAATAAAGCTCCGGAGAGTACCGTCCATTGACATACTGGTAATGATATCTTTTGAATTGAATCAGCTGAATGAGTTTAGGGGAAGTACCGTCTAATTCATTTGCTGACGAAAAGACAGTTTTGCGTTAACTTTTGAATGGTGTGGTCTCATAATGGCAAAGAGAAAATTTGCGCTCCTAACAATAAAAAAGCCGACATTCTGAACAAATTAATGTGAATGTGGGAATTTACATTAATGTATTACCTAAAAACTTTCACGTGCATACAGCAACAATAACTTGTATTAGAAAAACATGAACAGTCTATAAAGATGTTTGTTAGGTGTTGTGAATCCGATCCAGTTGAGAGGAGCACCTTTAGATTACTCAGTTTTTAATAAAAAGGCGTTTTTCGATTGGTTTGCGGATCAAAGGGTCAAAAACTCACCAATTACAAGTGATATGCTGAAAACGAAAGCCAAGTTAATATATGCCAAAATTCAGGAAAAGCTTGGAAGCCTCCTCGCTAGCGTTGGTTTGGTCGCAAGCATTAAAAAGTGGCATGGAAGGTGTTGGCGAAAAATTTACGGAAACAAATTATCAAATAAGAAAGACTTCAACAACGCATTTTTGGACAAATTTAACAAAATAATTATGGATTTAAGTTTGACAAAAGAGCAGATACTCGTCTACAATGCCGATTAGTCTGGACTATTTTAGATAAATAAATAATGTTCTTGTGCGCTCAAAACCTTGGCTCCGGAGAATAAGATCAGTAAGGAGAGAGTAACGTCCCTTGTTTGTGCAAATGCTGGTGGAAATCATAAAGTAAAAATAATAGTTATTGGGACATCGGCGAAACCGCGTTGATTAAAAAGTTTTCTGTTATGCCTGTTGGATACAAAGAAAATAAAAGTGCTGGGATAACCTTAGCTTTATTTGAAGAATGATTTCAAAGAGCATTTGTTCCAAAGGTATGCTCATGTTTGGTTAGGAATACTGTTTTAAACAAAAATGGCGTAAAGAAACATGTTAAAAGCTCCTTCGTGGGTAAAATCTTCTAGAAAGAGCGCTTCTTCTTATTGATAATGCTCCATGCCATCACAAAGAAGGCGGGTTAAAGAGCTACGATGACCAAATATCGGTAAAATGCTTTCCACCAAACTGTGCGGCTCTAATACAGCTCATGGAGCAAAACATTATAAGGCTTACTAAATTGAACTACAATAAATCCCTCTTAAGTCATAATGTTGCTCGTGGAGAAACTATCGATAAGTTACTGCGAAGTATCCTGAAAAATGCAATATGCTGCTAAACTAGTGCATGGGATGCTCTTACTGCAACTTCAATTCAGTCATGGTTTCAAAAACTGGTTCAAAATGCGTCTGACTGGGATTGTGACGACATCATTCCTCTTTCGGAGTTACGATTACAAATAGCTAATGATGCATCCAATATTCAATTCATTGCAACTTTGCTTCGAGAAGGAGAACCTTTGCAGCAAGTCTTCTAATTTGAAATCGATGGATTGTTGAACCTTTTTTGGACGCAAAGCTTTAATTGCAGAATACTGTAATGAAGACGACGAAACAGTCGGTGAAGGAACTAACGACGTGGTACTAAACACGAATAAAATTACATTCGAGGAGACAATATCAGCATTCAATATACGCTTGGATTGGGCATAGAAAAGTAATGCTCGCTAAACCATATTATGACGCTGCAGAAGCTCAGAAACAGTGTGATACTGAACAAGCGAGTATGCACAAAACAAACAAAACCGATAACTTCCCTAATTTCAAATGAAACTTGTCGCTAAAAAATAATATACATTTATTTAATATAATAAAAAGAAATAAACTCGGATTGCTAACAGTAAAAAAACTATTTTAATTTGTATAAAAAACAAACCTCAGTACTTCCCACTACTTCGAGGCTTCTATACAACGCTATTAGACAATCTATCCATACTCGCAGCTCATATGCTTACAGTATAACTTCTTATTCTTCTTGATAGGCGCGATATCCGCTTAATCGGCTTTGGATGAGTTTCTCTCTGCTACGACCAGTTGGTGCTGCATTGAATACTTTCAGAGACGGGGCGTTTGTGACCATTCGGACGTCATGACCCAGCCACGGGAGCCGCTGGATCTTTATTCACTACTCTATGTCTATGTTGTCGTAAAGCTCATACAGCTCATTGTTCCGTTGCCACCGATACTTGCCGTCGTCAATGTGAAAAGGCCCTAAAGGCTTCCGCAGAATCTCTCAAACACCCCACGGGACGCCTCATCGAATACTGCCAAGCTTCTGCGCCATACGATAAGACGAGTATGATAAGAAACTTATAAACTCCTAGTTTTGTTCGTTGAGAGACTTAGACTTCACTGCACTAGTTGGTCCAAAGTAGCACTTATTGGCACGAGATATTCTACGTTGGATTTCAAGGCTGGGTATATGGTGTAACTAAATTGTGCTGAAATGCAAAATTCCCGATTTGTTTGCAAAGCAAAGTAAAGTTGTAAAACACGTCTAGAGTCGAAACAGCCATACTAATAAATTGCTAGCGTTAATCGATTCGATTATACTAAAGGTTTTTTCATGAATTTGTTTTTCCCAACAGAAAAAGTTCACTTAACACGCTGACTAAGTGAACATATTTCATTATCGTGTTCAGTAAGCTGCAAAAAGTCTTACTTAAGTTAATTTTTGATATCCATTGAACCAAACTCATATTCTCGTTGATTTCATACAAGTACGCATACCGTGTTCATGCTTGTATAAATCAAATACCTCCTCGTCTTATCAATGTGCTGCATGCCTCGCAAACTTTTATCATTAAACACATAATTTAAGCGACTCAAATACTGCACAATAACTCTTATGCGAAGCAAGGAACGCGTATCGTGCCGACGCTGAAGAAAACACAAGAGAAGATATTTGGGCAATTTCCCAAACTTTTTGCTTTCATTTTTATTGCGTTGAATATCATAAAATTACTTCATACTCGCGCTACGTTTACAACACATCCATGTACATGCATATGTGTGTGTATTTCCATTTATTGAAATTGTTTTGCTTTCTAAGGCGGCATTTAAATATGAGTATTATAAGCAGAACGAAGTTGAGAAACAATTTGTTAGCCCCGGTTGAAAACTTCTTCGCATTAAATCTGTGACTAAATACAAAACTTGCCGCTAACCCGGGATGCCGCATTCCAGTAAATAAATACATACATACATACACAAGCACATGGAAATACCTATGCAAAATCACGTGCGCTCTGACAATTTTTAAACCTATACACCTACACACATGTGCTCGTTTATAGTTTACCTCCAATAACTCATATATATTATATATTTACGTAAATATTCGGATATGTGTGTAGAGAAGCAGTTTATTCATTTTGGGGATGTATATGCAAAAAATGAATTATTGATAAAACTGTGGTGGTTACTCCGTGGTGAGCTGTAGGTGCTTGGATATAGGTATGTATAAGACACCCAGGCGTTAGGACATGACTCTGCTGAGGTGTCGGGCTGATGTTGTTTTTTGAATGCTGTTGTGGTGTATGTGCTTATTTATAATTTGTTACACGCAACAGTGCCCAGTAAAACTTTAAATGCAAAATGCAAGTTTTAGTAAAATTTCCCAATGCTCTTTCTCCCAACTTTTTTATACATATGCAATTTCATATTCTCGTCGTCTCTGTTTGCAGTTGCTTTAGCTTGTTGTGCACTTTTCGTTTCGATTTGCTAGTATTTCTGTTGGCGATGCACTGATGTAACTTAAATTCGCCGCACTTCACAGGCGACAGTGATAAATGATGCGACATTCCCTGGCAGCGCCACCACAACTGTTCCTCCCCCTATCAGCCCTTAGGGCAGAGATGCCGCATGATGCAGTACCCCATCCTTTTCGTTCGTTCATGCCGCAAAAGTTTAAAAATCAGTGAAGCGGCAAAGCGACAGTAACAACATCAAAAGCAGCAACATCACGAAACAGCTACAGCCGAAGGAGTGACAGCGGCAGCAGCGGGGCAACAGTTTCTGGGAAAGTTGTACAAAAAGCGCCTGCGGCAATAGTGGTAACCCCTGCCGCTTCGTTACACTTTAGCGAATGCAATTCAGTGCGTGCGCTGCATGAACTTATGCCGCACCGGATGTGCGCGTGGGCGTGTATGGGTGTGCTGCACATATATTGCTGCATATAAAATTGCCCATGTTTATTATTTTCGGCATCATATAGAAGTATGCATATATACCCACACATACACGTGCTGAAATTTCAAGAAAAATAATAGAAAACAACCCAATTTTACCAATTATATTGCCGCTTTTCCTTGGCTTTGAATGGTGGCATGCACATACACACAAAGTACAGTGACGGACAAAACATATGGGACTGGTGCCTATTATTGACACTGTCATCGCTTGCGTTGACAAATATTATTTCGAATGTAATAAAATTATTTAAAAATTAATTAAACTTAATTTAAGTAATAAATTAAATAAGTATTTAAAAATAAAGAAGAAATAATTTTTTTACGAAAACATAAAGAATTAGAATAACACGAGGGGTGGCTTTTATATGTCAGGATTTGGCAACCCTGGTGTTGCAATCTGGCAACTGACAGCTGTATCGCAAAGTTTGACATTTTTTGGCTTTTACGTACTCAGAACGTTTTGAAATACCAGCGCTATTTGTGTTGTTTACAGTAACTTAAAAGATTCATCTCGGTCCAAAAATGGAATTAAATCGTGAACATTTTCGTGCGATTATTTTTTACAACTTTCGACGTGGATTAACTCAGCAACATTGCATGGATGAACTTAATTAATTTTTTGGCGATGAAGCTCCATCAAGGGCCAGTGTTTATCGATGGTATGGTGAATTCAATCGTGGTCGTAGTTCACTCCAAGACGAATTTCGTGAAGGTCGTCCAAAATCAGTTGTTGTTCGGAAAACCATTGATGCTGTGCGCGAACTGATATTGCAAGATCGTCATGTGACCTATTGTGAGATTGAGACAATCTTAGGCATTAGTGGGACCAGCATACATTCAATATTACATAAACATTTGACTGTCAAAAAAATTTGTTCACGTTGGATCCCACACAATTTGTCAATCGCTCAAAAAAAAGGCTAGTGTCGATTGGTCGAAGGAAATGCTCAAAAAATACGATCGCGGAGCTTCGAAACACGTCTGTGACATCGTGACAGGTGATGAATCATGGATTTACGCGTATGAGCCCGAAAGTAAACAGCAGTCGACTGTATGGGTGTTTCAAGATGAACCAAATACAACAAAAGTTGTTCGCGCACGAAGCACTTCCAAGCAAATGGTCGCCTGTTTTTTCGAAAAAACTGGACATGTCGCAACTATACCACCAGAACAACGCAGAACAGTGAATTCTGAGTGGTACGCAACCATTTGTTTGCCAGTTGTCTTCCAAGAAATTAGGAAAACCAATCGCCAAAGACGGATCACTCTTCACCAGGACAATGCGAGCTCTCACACATCGGCTCAAACAACTGCATTTTTGAGCACCCAAAACATCGAATTAATGGGTCATTCGCCGTATAGTCCTGACTTGGCACCGAATGACTTCTTTTTATTCCCGTACGTAAAAAACAAACTGAGAGGTCAACGTTTTTCGACACCTGAAGAAGCGGTTGCGGCATTCAGAATGCATGTTTTGGAGGTACCTCATTCAGAGTGGCAAAAGTGCTTCGACAATTGGTTCAAACGCATGCAAAAGTGTATAGATCTTCATGGAGAATATTTTGAAAAACAATAAAGTGATTTTCGATGATTAAAATTTGTTTTTGTTCTATAATCCCGACATATAAAAGGCACCCTTCCTATATACATACTCGAAAATACTCAGCCTTTAAGCATATATATTTACATATAAGTTTTTTCATCATTTTGGTGTATCGCGGAGACTCGAACGTACTCCGAATTGTGAATGGTAGTCACATACCAACCCATTCGGCTACGGTGGTCGAATAATAATAATAGCGTACAATTTATTTCACTACGTATCATTATTATGAAACAAAAAACATATTGGACTTTTTACTATTGCTTAATATTTTATAGCATGGCTATTGTTTTGAATAAGATTTGCATCTCCATAGGTTGTTCATGATATCTGGAGGAACACTAAACCTGGAATGCTTGTGCTGCAGTTTCAATTAAGTTATTTTTGCCCATGCTTGACATCCCTCTGCGTATCCTACCGTTTACTATTTCACAGAGATATTTTATTGGATTAAGAGCCGCGCTTTTGAGCACATTGATTTTTTCAGTTACGAACCAAATCTTTCCAATTTCGGGTCATTATCATGTGGGAATGGCTATGACATATTCCACTCTCCATTGGAAAGTCTTACACATCTAAGGATATTTTTCAACATAAATCAGTCAATTAAGCTGCTTATTTGGTGAGGGCTCAATGTCAAATCCAGAAAAACATTCCCACACCATTTACCCCTCCGCCATGCTTAACTGTACCATGACCATATGCGAATCTAAGCGCTTATTTCGTGTTTCACGAACTTTTCTCATTCCGTGTGAATATTTCAAATTAAAGTTCGGTTCATACTCAAAGGAGTACAGTTGTGTAGCGCTTAAATGGTCAAATGGTGTGTGCTGGGGAAATTCAAACCGTTTAATTAATTTGATGGCTTTTTAGCTATGCTTTAAATTCTGGGTGGGCTAACCACCTGCAAATATTCTCGCTTGAATATTCCTGCTGCTTACTTTTAAGCTTAGGGTTTTAGCTATGCGTGGTGCCGTTTTATCTGTTATAGTTCTATAAGTATCCGTGAGTCTTCTTGTCGTATTTCAGCTTTAGAACGTCCTGAGGTTCTACGCCTCCATCTACCCTAAACTTGCTTCTTATGAAACATACTTTTTTTTTTATATACACTTTTTGCTAACACCTTTTTGAGATAAGTATTTATTGTAATCATTAACAATTAATTTTTTAATTGAACTAAATTTTTACAACAAGATTTTTACTAGGATTTTATGCAAACATTTAAAAATTTAAATGCATCACAAAATTTACACTTACTTGAGCTTCATCAAATAAAATTTTACTAAGAAAGCATTACACGTACAAATAACGGTGCTTACTATGATAAATTACCTGTTTGCTTGCTTGAAATTTGAAAAAATATTGGAATATGAACAATGATTAAGCTTAACCTGGAGGGGCTCTGCTTAATTTTAGTTGCTATTTTTTTTTGGACCCGTTGCCGAATGGGTTAGTGCGTGATTGCCATTCAAATTCAAAATTCAATTGCCACATCAAATAATACGAAAAGTTGCTTCTAATAGCGGTGGCCCTTCGGCAGGCAATGGCAAACCTCCGAGTGTATTCCTGCCATAGAAAAGCTCCTCATAAAAATATTTGCCGTTCGGAGTCGGCTTGAAACTGTAGATCTCTCCATTTGTAGAACAACATCAAGACGACCGCCACAAATAGGAGGAGGAGGAGCTCGGCCAAACACCCAAAAAAGGCGGCCGCCGTAGCATTACTTCCAAATTTTGTCCTAAACTTTTTCCCATAAAAAGGGTAAAAAATTGCAAATGCTTCTATGGAACATTAAAACTTATCCGCTCAAGTAGACCTGGACAGTAGACGCTGCCATTAACAACATTGGAAATAAAAGAAAGTGAAAGGGCTATTTTTCTCTTTGCTCGAGATTCTAGATTAATTAACATAAGCCCAGAAATATAGGAAGGACGAAGAACCTCCATATGTAAGGAACGTAATCCTTGTTTAAGAAATATTTTTTGAACGCGTTCGATTCTGTTTATCAAAAATTGGTCGCAAGGTCTCCGAATGATAATAGCGTAAAAATAAAATAAAACACGAAGAGCCTTAAACTCTTGTAGACAATATAATGCATGCAAATGTTAAATGAAAACATATTTTAATATTCAAAGAGAGACGCGACCTCATGTCCCATCGATGTAGATTGTTTAAGTCGAGTTGAAGCTTCTGAGCATCCCCTGGGTCCTTAACAGATTAGAAAATTCATAGTTAATTCGAAATGTTTTGCTCGACATTGTATATACCGAAAAAGCATGTAGGTATGTATATAAGTATTTACTTGTGCATACCGCATACAGCACATGAGTGCACGGATCTGCCGTCTTGCCTGGAATCATTTTCGTCTACTTACAGAAGTTTGAAATAACGTCAAAAGATTGGAATTTTCGTACACTTTGCAGGCTTCCATTAGCACTAAATATTTAGTTAAATATAAAAAAAAATCCCGCTGGGAAGATGCAACGAGAGTTTTCCTCAATCACCGAAAGTATTTAGTTCTATTGCAACATTAATACTTTATAAATTTTACATATCAAGTTAAGAATTCTTAAATGCGTCAACATCTTCTACGCTGGCTTCTTCGCAAAAACTTTGAAAGCATACCTAATATGCACAAACTTGTTCTGGTGAATGCAGCTTTTCTCTGCCAGTGGCAAAGAGCTGGCATTGAAATTCAATTCTTTGAAATGCTTATTTCTACACCTTTGCATTATATTTTCCTCATTTTTTCCACAACGTGCATAAATCCTTACTGCTTTGTTGGCCTTAAGTTTTCAGACTTTTCGATTTCTAATTTTCGCTTTCTCAATGGAACTGTAGCATAAATACGAATAACTAACTGCATGGAGATACATATCTACACATAGATGCATGAATGGTACTACTTTAAGCTTTTGCCAGCAGTTACGAGTATATTCTTTTACACAGCTTTTGTTGTAGGTTGGCATACAAGCGGATTTCTTTAAAGAAATCTCAAAGAGAAAATACGAAAATGCAAAAACCATTGTTCATAGCAAGTATAAGGGAGACTGCAAAAGCCCTATTAAAATACTATGAAATGGCAAATGTGTAAACGAGTATGACTTTAGGGTGCAGTTGAAAGAATACAGAAAGTGAATATACTACGGAACCGCTTCGCGGTTTTCAGTGAATTTGACAGAATCAGTTGTCGAGCTAACGTCATTTTAGAAGTTTTTGTGCTATGCATTTTTCTTTGCAAATATTTTCAATTTTTGCATTTTCCTTTCAAAGTTCTCTCAGCAGCTCATCCAAAATTACGCCACGCTAAAACTATTCTGAAAACTCAATCTTTAACCACAATATTAAAATATTTTTCTAGCAAGGCACGTTAAATACGTAGTAGCACTAGAGCAAAAATAACAAAAGCAATGTATTTTAGTTTTGCTTTCGGTCTGTACAATTTCGAAATCTCTAACAAATGTTGCCAGTTTTTATAGCAAATTTTTACAAAATTTGGCAAATCAAATACCGAATAAATCGAAAAAATCAAACCAGCTACTCTACTACTCGTGCTGTTTAATGCACTTTGTTTTGTAGTAAAAACACTTCTTCAATCGAACGACTTAAAAAAAAATTTCGTTCTCGGTATAGATATTTGATATTGATAATTATGTGAGGTACAGTTGAAGAAATGACGAATACGTTGATTAATATTCGATCCCAATTGGCAGATAGCCTGTCAAAATGCAACCCCTGTTAAACAAAAAGTGGATTTCGAATCCTAGCGAATTGTAATCATGTAGGAACTCATTCTGCTACGGCGGCTATAGTGTGCCTTTAGACCTGGTAAATTTACCATCGTATTCAATAAGGAACTAGACGCACCATAACTTTCTCGTTTCCAAAACTACTCTCAGAAAAGAGTCGGAATTTGCTTTCCCCTCAAAACTTATCATCCCATGAAATATGAAGTTGAGGTCCAACTACATAGTTACTTTTGACTTAAGAAGGAACTCTCGGAGCTTAAGATTCAACGTGCCTATTTTGGACTGAATAAGAAGTCAAGAAATAAAATCCTCCTTCGACAAACAAAGCTTGAGTTTTTTGTAAACGACATCATTTATAAATTATATAAATTTAGTCGAAAATTTACGTTGCATATACCAAGGCACTTATCACATATTACGCTGAGTAGAATTGTTTATGTGAGCCGCTTATACCCAATTCGTTAGACAGATTTATGACAGATGCCCATAGAAAATCTAACTCTTGCAAGAGTTAAATTCATTATGCTCAGCGATGGGGCTTATTACTAGATTAATGGAAACGCTGGGAGCAATTGTCGCGCATAAAAGCATCGCTTTACTGAGATTAACTGTTGGTAGGCGGGTCTTCGCACGAAAAGAGCTGTTCGTCTAAGCCATGTATTTCTTTAATATCTTAGAACTTAAAATGATAATTTTTTTTTTTTGATAATTATAATACGAAACAGAAATATTGTTGATAATTTCATGCAACTTATTTTTTGTTGTTTGCCCGCGCGGCGACAAGTTATATGGTCCATTCGATCAGTCCAATAAATCGATTGTTAGGCGCGCTGTATGACAAGTTGGAACCAAATTTCGTCGTGCTTAGCTTATCAAGTTTTTGAAACAAAAATTTAATCAGCGGGGCTCGATAGCACTCGCCATTCACCGTAACGGCAGCTCTTTCCTACTTTCGACAGAAATAAGAACCGATGATGCCGCCAGTGCTTTGTGAATTTCGCGAACAGATTCTTTCTTTCTTCAAAGTAAATGCTCACAATTTGGAAACGTTAAACGTTCTGGCATTAAACGATTCATGATGACTTGTCCCACCTTATTGAGCAGACAGCCATTCTCAGCTGTCAAACCATAGTTATCGATGGTTCTCATGCAGCAAGAAAAAAAAAAACACCCGATACATGTATATATGCAGTACGCCTGCATGCTGAACTTCTGGATACCGAAGAAAGTGAGTTACTTAGCCAATTCTTTTGAAGGTATGGCTGACTAATTTGCTTCAATTCAAATATCAGTGGTAGTTATTTAGAAGATATATGCCACAATCACCTTCTTTAAGTACAGTATATCCTCATACTCAAATCCATTTGTGCCGAACTGGTTCGCTTCTCGTAAGCAACTGGTAAATTTACCAGGATGGTGTTCTTGCAAGTGTTAACTTCCTTCGTTGCAACTTTTTATCGAAAGTTCTTAACACTTACTAAATTCCACGCAATATGTTTTTGTATAACTCTAAACTGATGCGAAAACTGTGTACATATGCACTATATATTAAATTCGAAAAGGCATACATACATATGTATATATAATATATTAATCCCTATTCGAACCAGTAATTTAATGTGCCGTAGGCTTTTGTCACACTCAATTAGGGATAAACGAAAAACAAATATCAGCCGTGGTTCGCAATTGGAAAAATCCTATAGTGCTGAATCTCTAATTTATTTTACTAGTTCGAGTTTTCTCTGCAGGGAGTAAACGTTTATTAGTGTGCGCTTACGAACACAACAGAAAAGCATATATTGACCCAAAACATAGTGCTCGCCTTGCATATAAAGTGTATGCGGACCCTATGTAAAGATTAATTTTTAAGTTTACGAACATAGTAGTACAGTAAACTTTGGATGTATAATATATATTAATATATACTTGTATGTACCTAATCATCCAGTTTTGTTTTTGAATGACTTATTTATTAAATAGAAAGAAATGATTTTAAGTAATGGAAGTCGACCTTTATGCGCTCCATTGCTTACCCTTTTGTACACTGCAGCTGTCTAGTTCTCAAGTGTCAAATATGATTAACCTAAGACGCCATTTGCAAAAATTATAAATCTTTCTCGCTTTGTATAAAACTTCTATTATAATAAGAACACTTTTTAGTGAAAGAATTAGTCAAGGTTTCTATTTTCCGTTTCGAAAGTGAAAAATCGTACATATTTTTAAATAACAGCGATCAAAAATATTTTCGAACATTTATAAAAACACATTTGTTTGAGATATCGTGGCTACGCGATTTACCCTATGATCAGAAAGTACCGGGAATGTTTAATTTAAACGAGCCGCGCACGTGGGAACCGGTCCATATTTCTTTCTTATGTTGGTAGGACTGTAAGATACACATCTGCCATTTCTTAGCGCCATCGGATCATTAGTGTCTGCTTGGCCGCGCCATCGCACCGAGCCCAAATTGTGCTGGATTATTTGACCAAACACTAAATAAATACCATCGTGCAAGCTCCGTATTCATCTGATATGGCCACGTGCGACTTATTTTTGTTTCCCAAGTTGAAGTTACCACTTCGTGGAAGGAGATTTCAGTCGATAGAGGAGATCAAAGAGAATGCGACAAAGGAGCTGAAGGCCTTCGTCAGCCTACCAGGGGTGCATGGAGGACTGGGTTAAACGTTGGCACATGTGTGTTGCTTCATACGTGTCATATTTTGAAGGAGGGTAATATTCTCATAGGGTATTTCATTTTATTCCAAAATCCATGTCCTTATAGCTCTCTGCTTTAAACAATAAAATTTTATTTCTATACATAGTTGAGTTGAAAAAAATTAAGCCATCATTTTATTTCAAAAAAATTACATTTGCATTTTTTTCCGTGAAGACCTTACGCCTGGCTAATCTCTGCCTAAAATTTTTAATAATATTTTGTTTTTTACTACGGGGTTTCCTAACGCCATATAATTTATTTTATCGATAAATTTCGTTTTAATTCTTTGTAGTTAATAAATTTCGCTTACAAAAATACGAAACCCAACGATTGATTTCGATTTTTGCTAACTAAGGCGGCACTGTGCGAGAGAGCGAAATGAAATACGGCAAAAAATAAGTAATTGCATTACTCCGACGTTAAATTCGTTGAATTATGAATGATATGTGACGCGAACGCTACCGATGATCACTGCTGTACATACATATATGCACATGTATATTTGTATTTGACGCTGTTGGAAGCGTCACCGTTATCGCCGTGACGGGGGGCGTTCAGCGCTTAAGAGCTGTGTGAAACGAAATAGTTGATTCACAACCCACAAACGTATGCATATATACGCGTATGTAGAATATTCCTTAAATAATAGGGCAAAATAAAAAAACCAAAATTGGAATGCGTTGAAGGATACATGAATATGCATGTATGGGTTTTGTATTCATTTTAACCTCACCATTGTATGTTTGTACGTGTAGGTTTATACTCGTATACAGTAGCGTGTAAAACTGCGCAACTTTTTATGATGACTCATCGATACTCATTTATTCTAAAATACTTTTGTATGTATATTTTATACTCCGTGACATATTCAGTGATTTAGCTTGGGAATGGCTTCAGTAATCCCTTAGATTTACATTTATTAAAGTATCTTCTAATATTTTCTAGAAAAAAGTGGTTTAAACATTAGTTTATTACGAAAGGTCGGTGTTCGACCAATCCAGCTGTAGCGCAAGAGGAGTACAAGCATATGTGAAATACTTCACAAACTTATGGTATGACTTCTTAAGATTCTTCTTCTAACTTAAGATTCGCTTGTTAGGTAATTGAAACTCAAGCATGGTGGATTATCAGTTCCAGCCTTCAGTTGAGCGAGTAATTTCGGCTATCACGTCATCCGGGATTCGGCAGCAGAATTCTGCCCGCTCACAATCTCAGAAAATTTGTTCGTAAACAAACCGCTGTCATGACCCCGTTTACGTTAGTGAAACAGCTGATTCTTACAAATTCACTGAGAACCGATTAGTGGTCTGAACACACATAATGAGTTTTTTCATTCGATATTGCCCCTACTAAGAGCAAATTTGAAGGTTTTCAAAACATTAT
Organism: Anastrepha ludens; assembly: GCF_028408465.1. Taxonomy (NCBI): domain Eukaryota; kingdom Metazoa; phylum Arthropoda; class Insecta; order Diptera; family Tephritidae; genus Anastrepha; species Anastrepha ludens. The sequence continues at coordinate 57,425,358 of NC_071501.1, forward strand.
AATCCCTTCACTAAAGGTTATTTAAACAGAAACGAAAAACAAAATTTAGTTATTTAGAATTTTGCTGTTGCATATACATACATATATAATATAAAAAAGGGACTTATTTGAATTCATGACTATGGTTTTTATTGTGTTTTTCTGCATAAAAAAAAGTTTCTTTTATTAAAAATTCAAGTTTATTTGTATGAAAGCCTTCCAAAAATATATTTCCAGGATTTTTTCATTCTATTTCTTTTTGTTTTTTTTGCAACAATATAACTACAGGAAAAGAGTTGCTGATGTTTGGGCAGCGAATGTGAATGTAAAGCCATGCGCGCACAGATGCGAGTGTCAGGAAAAATATTTCAATACGCCATAATTTCCGTTTCATTTTTTCTATAGGTTCTAGCTTTGCGTTTTGTGAAGTTAAAAGGGGTCGCGACAATTATACGACTGCATGTGGAGCGATACACATGACTTGTGGTGGCAGCAAGGCAGGAAATTTATATAATCAAGTTACTAAGAGTTACAGTATTAAAAGGTTGTGTGAATATGTTACATACATATATGTGTGGGTTCCACATCCGCTACCACACGTGTGTTGATGGCGGGTGGGGCTGAAATTATTGCACTTATATAAAATTTCAAAAGGTAATATCATGCAGCAGCAATAAAATGCCAGTTCAACTTTGATTTCTCTTTATTCTCCTTAACACCTGAGCCTAAGTGCCAAAACTGTGACATACATACAAGCACCAAGTAAATACCGAGTAAGTGATTTGCCCACATTAATTACCAACAGAAAATATTTCGGATCCAAATTGTACATTTACATAAAATGTAAATTTTTATTATTATTCAGTTTTCATACACTTTAATTAGAAATATAAGAAGGTATGTCGGCTTCTTTTTTTACCCGTGGAAGTGACGCTTCCATCAAGCAAATAGTTTGTAACAATTCTTACAAAGTATTACGTTTTGCTGGTCAAATACCCAAACAATTTGCAAAGTAGGGGAAAGTAAGAGAGCAAAATGGCATTTACTTTTGAGGGGAAGTTGCAAATTTTTACTGGATAAATTTTTACTTGTAAGAATTTTGAAGTGAGAAAAACAGCTGATCGCAAAGTAAAAATGAATACGAAATAAAATTTACGAATTGCAAATGCTAATGTAAAGTTCTTCATCTCACAGCGATGATGAAACGGAACAAATTATTGCGGACAAAATGAAGTCATGTGATTTGCAAGCTTGTTATTTTGCATTTTACTGCGTTCCTGAACTTTTTTTTGGATATTTTTCTCTTTGAGAGGGTATTCTCGGAAATTAAGTTACTGGATAATTTTTACATGAACAGACCTATTGTATAACATATCGATATTCTTCAAATGCAGCTGTGTTTTCTTGTTCTTCTTAATTGGCGCAATAACCACGTACGCGATTTTGACCGAGTTTAACAAAGTCGGTTCTTTATCGTGCTAACCGGCGCCAATTGAACACACTAAGTGAAGCCAAGTCCTTCTCCACCTGATCTTTCCAACGCAGAGGAGGCCTTCTCTTCCTCTGCTACCACCAGCTGGTATCGCATCGACTACTTTGAAACCGGAGCGTTTGTATCCACGCGAATGGCATGACCCAGCCACCGATACATGGGGCAATGAAAAAACTGTGAAAAGCTAGATAGTCATTTACTTCGGCTGTGTTTTGGTTAAAATTCAAAATTTGCTTTATGGGTCATAATTATGAATTTCGACTTTTACACTCTTAAAAAAGGAGTGGTTAGAATTAATTGGCCAAAAGGTAACGGGAATCAAAGTGACATATTTGAAAGGTATCCCTATGGTAAAACTTTAACTGAGCGTTTGCCATTTCCCGTAAAAGTAGGTGCGAAAAAAATTGCGACACATACAAACATATTTATGCAGAGTAAGCATGAATATTATATATTGTATAAGACTGAGTTGGAAGTCATGAATAAAACGAAACACACGTAAATTGTTTACCTGAAAAATATAGGTATGGTATACAATGGAAAGCGCTGCATACCTTGAAAGAGACATGAAAAAATTCCATCCACGAAAGTTGCTTTCGCTACTTATGAATAGTTTAGCTAAACAAATTTAAGGGAATTTCCATTACAGGTAGTGGAACTTATACTGGAACATTTTATTAACCTAAATTTTGAATTTTCGATCCACATTTCAAGCGGCCGATTTAAGAGGATATATAAAAAAGGATAACCTTACAACTAGAAAAATATGTAATGCGAATGAAACCGATCTGTTTTTAAGATGAATTCTTTGGATTATGCAGACGATCGTTCCATTGAAGAGTGTAAGGATTCCAAAAAAAATCAAGTTTTAATGCAACTGCAGCTCACAATTGTGAACTGATGTTGATTAAAAAAGTGCTTTAAGAGCTTTAAACACTTTTGGATCTTCCAATTGTCAAGAGGGAAGGCCGGGCAATATATCAAGATGACCGATCACCAATTGTTCGCTTCTCCACGGCGGGTAACAGACAACTCGATCACTAAGTTTTGTCCACAAAAACACATATAAATTTATATAAATGTTTTTATTAAATTACTTGTATTATTTAAAAAAAATGTTAAAATCGGTTATAAGTTAGCCTTTTAAAAGACAATGAATATTTTGCGGCACTCACTGCTGCTACTTTTCACTCGAACTCGTTCGCTGCTCGTCGACGTCGTCGTCGTCTTTTTTCGTGTGACAGCAACACAAAAGCAAGCAAATTCAGAAAGCGCCCCACTGACACCGTATATGGCGAATAAGAAATGCAATTTAAAAGGTGGGGACTTCGAAATTAACTCTGTGGTAAGAATGATCTAATCTCGGCATTTTTTTTTTTTTTTTTAAGTGTTGGTTTAAAGGATACGTGACAAAACTTATAAGTTAACAAGAGGGTTTGAATAATAAAAGGGCTATTTCTGCTCTGCACCAAAAACATACATTTTTTTTAACGCAAATGTGAAGTGCTTTGGCTGCTTACCAATACTACCAAATTTCAAATCATTGATTAACTCTATGGATCAAGGGTTCCTCGAAGCTTCAGATGCCATTGCCTTAAAGTCATTATTCACTCGTTCAAATAACAGATTTGAATTTCTTAAATCCCTAACATCAAGACAGATTTCCCGATTATGGTGATTTCGTGGGGCACTCTAAATTCACAAGCTGTAGGAAAAGTTTGGAATAGTATAGAAGTATAGGTATATACTGAGATGACATTTTTTTTTAGAAAAGAACACGCCATAATTGTGGAATGGCAAGTTTTAATCGGTGTGAATTTAGCTTAGCCATACAGCTATAGAAAAAAAGGATTTTTAAGAAGTTAATTCTATACCCGCAAGTTACATCAATATGAACTCTGGCACGATGGAGAGAATGCAGAAGCTGGCGACATTCGCATCGCTATCCGGCATCCAGTGAATTTTGCCGAATAAGCAATTGAGCGTAAGAAGTTTTCACCTATCAGCCTTTTCTTTTGGACACGAGCAGCGCAAGAGCATTCCAACTTTGTTCACTCAGCTATGGCACTGCTAATATAAATATAAACTGTCATTGATTCACAAAATTAAACAAGCAGAGAGCAATGCTAAATGACATTTAAAAGCAAATCTTCCCAGTTCTTTCATGGCCGAGCACAAACTCACAATAAGCCGCATAGCTTTATGCGAGTGAGATTCCAGTCGGTTAATGTATCTATACAAGTTGTGTGGTTGCTTTGCATGTAAATCGACATTTAAACGAGTGTTTATCTAGTCTACTATTGTTGCATTGTTTTCCATTTCTATTGTTATTGACGGGTGAGTTTTGTTTTATTCCGGTTTAGTTTTAGTGAAAATTGAACTTTGAAATCAAACTTGCAACACGAACTCAACGATGCGGTACTCTATACTATTATTGCGTATTATGAATGTACAAGTATATACAGGGGGATTCAATAAGACCGCAGATTTTCCCTTATAAATAAAGTACACCGAAATTCGTTGAAATATTTTGCTATTATTTCATCGTGTTTTTTAGTCTATGGAATTTACTCGTATGTATAAGTATGTATGAAATACAATATCCGTTAAATGCCCACCACGACAACGGCTGCGCGTGATGCAGAAATCTAAACTTTCCATTATTTTTTGGAATAGTTCGGGCTGTCCAGTTTTAGAATCTTTTCGGGTTTGTTGACGTAGCCATATTTGTCATGTTACCGCAGCAAAGAAGTCCAATGGTGTCAAATCGTAAGATTTGAGCGGCCATTTGACCTAGTGGTTTGGTGAGGTAATACGTCCTGGGAAACTCGCGATATTGTTTCATTGTCCCAAATTTGACAGTTGTGCTTTTTAACGTATCCGTTTAGATCAAAACAGGCCCCATCGCACATTATCATGCAATACGCGAAATGTACTTCTTACAGTTCGACCATTTTCATAAAACGTTTCGATCACTTTTACACGTTTTTCATCTGAGTATCTCTCCATGATTAAATTTGCCAAAGCCTGCAATACCAACTGTCTACTAGAACTAAAACAAAAACTGTTAATATGTCAGAAATAATTTTTGTCAAAGATTTGCATCTACCTTGAATCACCCTATATGACTATCTATAAGTGTAATAAATGATGTAGGTTGAAACTAATTATCTACCATAACAAATTTGAATTAATGAAACTAATGCAGAAGTTAATTTGGTTGAATGTTGAAAAGAACAAATTCGAATTTTTAGTAATAAATTAGATACTAATTAATTTACAAATTCTTTTATAATGAATATAAATTAAGTAGTGTTCAAATTTAAACTGAATGTGCATTTATACATCAATTAACACAATTTGTGCTCTTAACTAATTAAGACATTTAAAACAAGGAAATAAAGAAAAGATATTTCTATAGAAGTACCACGGGAATTTTTCCTTAACCTAAAGACACATTTGCCGATATCCTAAAGAAAATTCCAACCGAAATAGCGAATTGTATGAATTAGTTTGAGATGGATGAAATTCAAGCGAATTCACTGGATTCAAAGTTAATGATCGTCACACATCTGAAATTTCGGCTACGGTTTATTTAATTACGTAATATTTTGGATTAATGTGTCCATGTGGGTGTCCCGTTCCAACAAAACTTACCACATCCTTGTAGTCATTAGCCAAGGCTTTAAATTTCTGCACTTAAAAATTTCTGTACTCTTTATTATTAAAAACTCGATTATGTATTTTTTGTAAACTTCGGAAATAAGCAGTAAAGCAGCCAGCTAGTCAATACATTTTTATGTTTATTCTACTTAACACGTTATACTATTGGCTATAAATTTTTAATTGCTTTAGTTTAAACTAATAGATCGCAATTTATTAAACACAATCACTATAAAAATCACTGTCATATGCAAATTCAAAGGCCGAGTTGAGCTGTCAAACTCGAAAATATGCGCGAGGAATTAGAGACAAAAGAAATGTGAATGTTTTATTTTTGCGACCTATTTAATAGTCTTGTATAATAAAAAAAGGGAATATTGTGAGAATACTTGGAGAATTCCAGCCATGCATCAAATTGCAGAATACTCAAATAAAACCGAGGCGCGCCTATGCTGGGTGATAGCATTGGAATAGCTGATTTATATATTTCTTGCGATTTCGTGGTTGTACTGACAAAGTGATGTGACTTTTTATCATTTCTTCACTTGCTTGCTTGTACTTTGATTGACATTTTGACACTCAAACACACGATGTATAGAATGCATAGGTGTGGCCAACAGCAGACCGCTAACCGGCTCTCAGCGATTTTAAAGGATTCGGCAGATTTCCTGATGTAATCGGCGTCACAACAGTGGTGTGTTTACGAAAAAACTTTAGTGTCCGATGATATATGAGAAAAATCAAAGCAAGCAATATTGATTCTATTGATTAAGAGACAAGCGGCAATAAGGGCCCTCGGGTCAGTGACGGTGCATTCGAAACCGGTCAGGAAATGCCTGACCTCACTTTCAACTACTTCCGAATTCTTTGACATAAGCCTCATCTAGGTTCCTGGTCACAGCGACATTGCGGAAAACTGTGAGGCGGATGAGCTGGCCCGACAAGGGACATGTGAGGTGATTTCCCCACGAAGGGAGAGAATTGGGATCCCCTTGACTACCTGCGGTCTGCTCCTGGAAAGATGGGCATCGCGCCAGCTCAGCGAGCGTTGAGCAAGTGCACAAACTTGTAAGGTCGCGAAATCCTTCTGGCCACGTTTGCACCGGGGGCGCTCGGGTCACTATGCGCGAGGAATGCATGCTGTGAGACTTGGAACTACCTCCATCCTTTTTGCGTTGGATGTATGGAGGATGAGGTGGAATCATCTCAGCACCTTCTTTTTAGCTGCCCTGCTCTGGCGGGACTAAGATCCACGCATCTTGGCTCTTACTTCTTTGCTACGCCTGCTGATATAGCTGGCGTTAACATTAAAAATCTGATGAATTTCATCAGTAGCATAAAGCGGTTGACGTAAACGCAGTACAGTCATCGTTCGTAATCCACACACTTCAAACCCACCCTTCTAACCATGCCAGCACCACCTCTCCCCGCCCTCTCCCTGCATCCCATTGGACTTTCTCTTTCCCCTCCCCTCCTTCATAATGGTACCACAAAGGACGAAACCGTTTTTCTTCGTCCAAGTGTGCTCATTCCTTGGTCAACCACGCCAGCCTAACCTAACTTAACCTCCCTGACGTGGCAACCGAAGTTCCCCTCTCAATTTTCGTTTCCACCATAGTTATTGGCCAAACCTTGTAAATCTATCATGTTTGATTTTTATTCGATGAGTTTTTGGGATAAGCAACTTCACATTTCCTCTGCCGAAATGTTGTTTTTAGACAATTTGCAAACCTCTTTTCAGGGATCTGTTGAGGGGTTAGTAAGCAAATTGGCGATTTTTCTTAAAATTTAGATCTCCCCCTTTCTAATGGATGAGGTTTTAGATGATAGTTTTCAAACTGCAGCAACTAATCTCAGAGACGATTACATTTTCACTAAATAATACATTTTTTTACTAATTTTGCGTAATCGTTGATCCGCGATTTCAAAATGGGGGAAGAATGGTTGTTTTGATTTCCTGTAACTTAGCACATTCAATTCACGGGAGCTTGTTTTCAGTGACAATTAGATGCCAAAACGAATTACAGCGCAGCGGTAAATGGTATAAACCAAATCGGTTTGGAAAAACAATTCTGGTTTTCTTATTTTTAAAAGGTTATGCTCATTCCGCATTGTATGTTTCTTTATCCGATAAAACGGAAATATTCTGATAGCTGGTCTAAAAGAGATATACCTAGTCTAGTCGATTTTCTACATAAATTTGTCTATGTTTTTAGGCTCAACATTATTGTGTCTGAGTGACTGAGTCGAAAATGTAAACAATCAAATTTAAGTTGGCTTCTGAATCCAAGAATGATTGAACAAATCGGTAGAAAGCATGGACAATTGTGTTACTAAATAAAAATAACCGATTTTGAATGATGAACATTTAATGTTTAGTTTGACCTTCATGCGCTCCACTGCCTGTCTATTTGTGTATGGCAGCTGTCTAGTTCACAACTGTCAAATATGATTGACATGCGACGCTTTTTGCAAAAATTATAAATCTTGCGTTAGGGTGATTGATTTTGCGTTCATGCATAGGTCTTGCTCATGTGTGAAAACAAGCTGTTCGATGCTGTTCCACAAATGAAGGTACCTACAGTTTCAAACCAAATACGAACGACAGATATTTTTTGTGAGGAGCTTTTTCATGGCAGAAATACACTCGAAGGTTTGTCATAGCCGAAGGGTCAACGGTTTTAGAAAAAACTTTTTCTTCATTTTGGTGCTTCACCGAGATTCGAACCTACATTCTCTCTGAATTCCGAATGGTAGTCACGCACCAACCATTCGGCTACGGCGGCCATCTACCAAGTTTGGGTATTTTACGCATTTCCTCGTACTCTAAGGTAGGTCTAACATTGGCCGTTTTAAAAAATGTTTCTTCCGTCGCCTTATGAAACCAAATCATTCATACACAATTTCAGTGATTTTGCTGTATTTGTAACAGAAATATCCCATTTTTCTATTTCGAAAATTACAATTATTGGCCGATTTCGCTTATTTTCAATACTAAGCTTAATAATGAATTGTATGGAGATATATTAAGAGTTTCATTGAGATAAATACATAAATTTTTGCTCGCGATATCGTGCGCACTGATAGAAGGACGGAAGCACTATTGTCACCATTCTGCGCATTTTAGTTCATATACATACATATGTCTATATCTAACTCGATTCCGTTATGTTGTTAGATACTATACCTATTTATCTATCGTGAACAAAGTTCGCGCTGTTATAAAGTTAAATGCGGAAAGTATAATGAATGTTTAATGCTTTCCACAATAAAAACATACCCATTGAATGCATTAATTTAGTTTAGTACCAAACGTTTAGACCCAATCTATTCCGAGCTGAATGTTTTCAAGAGCAATGAATTTTAAAAAATATAGTATTGTTATTAATAAGGAAAAAAAAAGGTGTATAAGTTCTAATCACATAAATTTGACCTTATAATACATACTTATGTTTGTGAAAATGTGCTATTCTATTGTGTACTTATGTGAAATTCAAAACCTGACATCGAGAATAGTATGAAGGCAAATTTTATAAAAACTTGGAAGGACTGCCAGATAAAAGAGGCACATTCGAAACGGGTCCTAACAAATGCTATGGACAACTGTTTGAGGGTATAGGGATCTGAGAAATGTTTACAACTATCTTAGACAAAGAGTCGAAAAATAATCCTAGATCTTTTATTTGGACCGCAGTTTTCAATTTAGACGCCGAGGTAGGTAAAATCTGTGTTATTTTATTTTCTTGAAAAAACTACTTGAAAGTATTTTTTGTCTATCTTCAAATATAAACGACTTTTTACGCACCATGAATAAAGTATGTCCATGTCAAACTGCAATAGAACTGAATCTCCATCATTCAATATGGCCGAGAAAATTTTAAGATCATCAGATGATTATTATACTCGTATTAATATCCGAATCGCTTAAAAACTTTGCACTGAAAAATTCCGCAAAAAGATTTGATTTAAAGAAATATTCGGCCAAAGAGTGGCTTTTTATTTGCCGAGGCCTATATATCTGGCCGTTCGTGGTCGAAGTTCGCAGTTCGGTCGTTCTCTAGTGTTCAGAATTAATTTTTATACGAGCTTATTTGGAATGATGTAGTCGCTTTGGCCATTTGTAGTCATATTGATTGCAATTCAACTTATTTATATTGCACCAAATACTATTTTCCTTGTTTATGTTCGGAACTAATGTTAATACTTTTGACCTGTGTTCGACACAAAATAAATAAAGCATCGGTTTCATTAGTTGCGCGCAGTGATGACGGAAAGAAATATTTGTGGCGGCCAATTTGCTTTTCATATATGTGCGTGCATATTAGGCATATGTATGTGTATATATCTGCGTGTGGATCAATATTTCATATATGTATGTGAAAAACGACATATTATTGTAAGAGTGCGAGTAAACTTGTTACCAACTGGCCTAAATTGGTATTGGGGCAAATATTTTTTGTTTACTATTCCACCAAAATTAGCAACACGTGGAAATCATTCAAATTCCCTCTCGAAAAGAGTGAGCAATTCAAAGTGTAGCACAAAATGTGCTTTCAGTATTCTAACATTCCGGGAGTTCCGTTGCCGAGTTTAAAACATTCCTCATTAAAAAACTTATTAAATGAGCAATAAATTTTGTTTTTTTGCATGTTTTCAAGGCAGTGCCAATTACTTCGTCTGACTTCTTGCATTACGACTTCAAATTTATTTACATTTTATTTATTTATTTGACTTTATTCAAGACACACAAAAGTGCTTACTGACTATCGATTTAGTGCTAATAAAAACATTTATTAATAAAATAACAAATAAAACGAGCTAAGCTAAACTTCAACTTGATCAAAACAATAATAGTTATAAAGGGTCCGCGATATAACTTTACGGAATTAAAAATGCTATAAAAAAGAAACTACTCAATATTTTTCCAAACTGTTTTTTTTATTTTGAAGTACAATCCTTCCGGTTAATGATGAAATACAACTTCATTCATATGGCTGCCTCGGCTAGCCATGCACCATCCCATACGATCGGTCCAATTTTTCAACACATTTTCGATTGTATGCGGCTGTATTTCAGCTATGATATCGCGTATGTTGGTCTTCAGTGCATCAATTGTTGCTGGTTTGTTGGCATAACACTGGTCTTTGACGGCACCCCAAAGATAATAATCCAAAGGCGTCAAATCGCAGCTGCGAGGCGGCCAAACGATATCAGAATTTCGGCTGATAATGCGATCTTCGAAGACAGTGCGCAAAAGATTGATCGTAGCATTCGCTGTGTGGCAAGTAGCGCCATCTTGTTGGAACCAAATGCCACCAATATCCTCCTCTTCAATTTCTCGGAACAAAAATTCGTTCAATATGGCCCGGTAACGCTCTCCATTGACGGTTACGGCCACTCCTCGCTCATTTTCGAAGAAAAATGGACCAATGATGCCTCTCGACCAAAATCCGCACCAAACAGTGACTCGTTGTGAATGCATCGGCTTTTCTTCGAGTGCGTGCGGGTTTTCTGAGCCCCAAATGCGGCAATTTTGCTTGTTAACATACCCGCCGAGATGGAAATGAGCTTCATCCGAAAAGATGATTTTTCGGTAAAAGTCTTCATCTTCTTCAAGTCGATCCCAAGCCGATGAAGCGAAGCGAAAAAGCATTGGGTGGTCGGTCCTTTGAGCGTATACACAACCATTTTCGTTCAGCGGAAGAATAAAACTAATTTTCTGTCAAATCAGATGACAGCTAAGTGTTACCATTCTTCAAATGATACCTAGTTCAAATCCGTAACGATAGATGGCGGGCCCTGTATTAGCGAATTAAAAGATGCATTGAACAAAGAAGAGAATTGGTTTTTAGTTATTATAAAATCGAACGCTGTGGAATTCGCGAAGAGTCCGTGCAATAGGTGCATTGAACTCGAAATTCGTTTTGAATATCTTGCGATAAAAAGGGTAAGAGCTTCGTAAAGTTCTCGCCGAAATGTCAAGTGCCAGTTAACAAGCGGGAGCTATATGAGAAAAATTAAACAGAAAAGTTTAAAGGTGTTAACGAATATTTAAGAAACATTTTTTGTACGAGTACTTTACTTGTGGTAGCAAAGAATCGAACAAACGCCGTGAACAGTAATTTCATCGTGTATGTGTCTGCGAAGTTTGAACTATTACGCCTAATAAAATTAATTTTGAGATAATATAATTGATATGACTTGAGAATGAAAAATTAGTATAAAAAATTACTCCAAGAACTATGGGCTTCTATTGCAAACATTTTGGTTGTCTGCATATAATAGGGGCCTGCAAGTGAAAAGCATCTACTAATATCATTTACAAATAAGACAAAACGAAGTGTACTCAAAGCACTACCTTGAGGTACCCCAGAAGTGACAATGAATTGGGCAGAAGATTCACTCTCTAGACAACTCCTTTAAGATAAGATTTTAACCATAGAAAGAACACCGAAGAAAAGCAAAGGGAGCCCAGTTTACACAAAGGAATTCTATGTGACATAGTGCCAGGCCTTGGAGAAATCAGTGTAGATGCAATCAATTTGAAGTCGAAACGAAAATAATTCAACATTATATTCACTGAAAACGACCAGGTTGGAAACAGTGGGCCTACCTGTTACAAAACCACGCTGGTCGGAAGATATTGGACTTATCTCTAATAATAGCGTCGAATAAATTGGAAGTAGTGGACAGTTTTGAAATGGGTCTATAGTTACGCTCATCATTGTTATTGCCAATTTTAAAGAGATTCTCCAATCTTTGTCACTTTCCAATCATTAATGAAGTTTCCGGCTGCAAGTGATTTATTATAGGTAATTTCTAGTGCAGTTGCAATGATGGGACACCTCTCAAAGAAAAGTACTAAAAGTTTTTCCATATCAGTCTGGGATGAGGGCTTAAAAGCTAAAATTCTATCTGAGATGTATGTATCCAAATTACAAAAATTTAAGAATAAGAATGAAAACTGACCAGATTGGGAACAGCATTTAACACAACGCATTCCTTACTCGCTTAGAAAGTGTTGTGACTGGTGCTGTGGTTGGTCGAAGTATAAAAACTGTATATAAAAATTTATTAATTGTGCAATATAGTTTATAGTTCATTGGATATATAGTTCATTTTGAGAAATTTTAAAACTTCTTTGAACAAACATTATTGCAAAATTATTTTAAAGCAAAATACTAATGTAGTTAAAAATTATTCATATTACTGAGATAAATTGTTATTAATGGGTTAGGTAGAATAATTCGAATAAACAATTTTATTTCCCATTATACAGGGTGCGTACCGTATTTGAGGCCAACTTGAGGGTAAAACTAATTATCTTTTATGTTCTACAAATTTTAATCAAACTTCACGAATTTCTTACACAACATTAAATTATTATATATCTATAAAATCATTCAATAAAATGTTCATTATCTGTAATAGCCTCCTCGATCCGGGTCCGGAAACGAGTACATGCCCGACTGGTCCTTATTCATATTGAACATGACGGTATTATTTGCAGCTTTCAGGGAAGAAATGGTGTTATGAGGATGCTTATTGGTTTCACCCTGAACTACACCGCATATGTAGTAAACGAGGGGGCTAAGGTACGGGGGACAACATAAGTCATAGAAATTTTCAACCTTCCAACCTTGTGCCGCCATCGCTTTGTGTGAAAGATCGGAGTCTTGCTGAAAGATGTATAAGCTGTCACCGCGTAAGCCATTAATATAGGGTTTCACTACTGTCTCTTGAATCTGTAGAAATCATTAGAAATTTTTGAGCATGGCATGTCCTTTGTTGCTCACAATACCTGAATATAACAGTGACTGGAAATTGCATTTGCATGACAACAGGAACCTCTATATGATTGGAACATATCCATATGTCATTTCTATGCTTAGTCTTTTGGTCTTGGTAAAGATTTTCTTCATCGGAAAAGATCCATACATATATCTCTAGTTTTGTTTATAAGACCCTTTGATCGGATAACTCGCTGTGCTCGTGCTTGCTCCTATATAAACTGTCTTTTGCGCGTAATTATACGTATGATTTATACCGAATAAATTCCTCAGAAACATTAAGCTACCTCGCAAGGACCCTCATTGCTTTTGAAGGGTGCTCGTCAATGATCGCTGGCACTTATTGAATAAATTCTGCAGATTGGAGAGCGTCAGATGATAATGAAAACCATATGAAAATGATTTGAACGATTGAAAAATTATGGTTTGGGAAGTTATACCCACATATTTGCATGTCCTCAACTATCGTATGCACCCTGTTCCAATGTCTGAAAGATGTAACATAATACGAGTAGTTGGTCTGACTTCTGTATACTTATAAATACACACATATGCTTCTTTAGTGTTAAACTTTATGCAATTCCCACTCTTTTACAATTTTATTTACTTCTTTCTTATTTCAGCGCAATAGAGTTTCCATAATAAGAGACGTGAAGCCAGAATAACCAAAAATCTTCAATAATCCCCAAAGAAAAACCAGAATTTAAAAAGCTTTATAATTTTATGTGTGTAAATATGAAATTTAGTTGAACATTTTATATTGAATAAATATGTGAATATCGGCGTACCAAACATAATACAGATGCAGTTATGTAATAGGACTATGAATAAGTTCGTTACGGTTTTACAACAGATGGCGTAACTTGATTATTATTCCATCGATCCACATTTCCAAACATTCTTTGGAGAGCTACTGTCGTAAGGCACAAACGTCAGTATAAGTTTTTTATTTGAAGCGTAAACAACAATATTTTTACCACACTTGAAAATGTCGAATTTCGTGCCAAATAATGTGTTTTTGCGGGGAATTCTTCTTCATTATTTTAATATGAAGAAAAAAGCAGCCGAAAGTCATCGTATCTTGGTGGAAGTTTATGGTGAGCATGCTCTATCTGAGCGAACGTGCCAGAAGTGGTTTGCACGCTTTAAAAGTGGTGATTTTGGCTTGGAAGACGAAGAACGCGAGGGTGCGCCGCCAAAGTTCATGGATACCGAATTGGAGGAATTGCTCGATCAAGATCCGGCTCAAACGCAAGAAGAGGTTGCAAAAACTTTGGGAGTTGATCAATCAACCATTTCCAAACGTTTAAAAGCCATGGGAATGATCCGAAAGGTAGGCCATTGGGTGCCGTATGAATTGAAGCCAAGAGACGTTGAACGCCGTTTTATGGCATGCGAACAACTGCTTCAACGGCACAAAAGAAAGGGTTTTTTGCATCGAATTGTGACTGGCGATGAAAAGTGGGTCCATTACGACAATCCAAAACGTCGGGCAACGTATGGATACCCTGGCCATGCTTCAACATCGACGTCGGCGCAGAATATTCATGGCCTGAAGGTTATGCTGTGTATCTGGTGGGACCAGCTGGGTGTTGTGTATTATGAGCTACTGAAACCGAATGAAACGATTACGGGGGATGTCTACCGACGACAATTGATGCGTTTGAGCCGAGCACTGCGAGAAAAACGGCCGCAATACGCCGATAGACACGACAAAGTTATTTTGCAACATGACAATGCTCGGCCACATGTTGCACAAGTGGTCAAAACATACTTAGAAACGCTCAAATGGGATGTCCTACCCCACCCGCTGTATAGTCCAGACCTTGCGCCATCCGATTACTATCTCTTCCGATCGATGCAACATGGCCTGGCTGACCAGCACTTCCGTAATTACGATGAAGTCAAAAAATGGATCGATTCGTGGATTGCGGCAAAACCGACCGAATTTTTCACAAAGGGAATCCGTGAATTGCCAGAAAGATGGGAAAAAGTAGTAGTAAGCGATGGACAATATTTTGAATATTAAATTTTTAACCATTTTACGTCAATAAAGTTTCAAATTTCAAAAAAAAACCGCACGAACTTATTCATAGTCCTATTAACATGTTACCATATATCTCCAATACAAATGATAATGAAAATCATATTAAATGAGTAGATATTGTAAATAAACAACACTTGATACAGTTGAAAAATATATAAAATGGCCAGAAATTAAAATTTACTGTTCGTGAAGTTGCAACCGCAAGTTGGTGCCTATATATGATACGCTGAGCTGCAGCAATAACAGCAACTACAACATGAGCAACAATACCGACGTTGTAACACAGCAGGATTCGTATGTTAATAATTTATATACAGTTTCCTGTTAATTCCCAATGCCAATAATTCGAATTGATAATTCAAATAGCAGGGCATACGAGTAGATGGGAAAGCTGAAATATTCACACACACTTACGCCTGAACGCACACGTGAACACCCGCCTGCTGGCACACAAACAAGATGAACACTTAGACACACGTGCTAAATGCAAGCGGTCAAGCGTAGAAATTTGATGTGATTACGAGTCTGAATTCGAATACAACAAATACAAAATATAGCAACAAATAGCAACCGCAAAATGTTGGTATGTATTTTTATCTAAAAGCCATAATTATATATTAATAATAACAAGGACAACAGCTGCAACTAATACCGGCTTACTTTGACAAATATAAAATATTCAAAGCCATTTTAAGTCCAGCATAAAAAATTTTCGGAACAAAATGACAGCAAAGCCGAACCCACATATATGAGCACTGGACGAACAAACCAATGTAAGTATATACTCTCAAATATATTTATTGATATGTATGTGTAAGTATGTAAGTATTTGTGGATCTGCTAACATAATTGGTATGCGTGAGTGCATGTATGAATTCATTTACTCGTCAGGTTTTTCAAATCCAATTAAATTAGTGGGGTTTTAGGAGCTTTAAAGTTAACCTATTAATGTATACATTAATGTGCAACGTGGAATAATGCCAAAATAAATATTAAATCGAATGAAAAACGATAAAACATTAATTGAATTAAAATTTAATTTATTTTGAATGGTATTTGGCATACAGTTGGTGTTTATTTTAAATTTTTTTAGTGACTGAAAACGGGAGGCAAATGCTTCTTAAATAAATTATAGCCATTGCATTTTTAACTGATATAATAACAAAGTAATAACGGGCCGCCGTAGCCGAATGGGTTGTTGTGTGACTGCCATTCGAGAGTGCCTATGCACGAACATCAAATAATAGAAAATGATGTTTCTAATAGCGGTGGCCCCTCGGCAGGTAATGGAAAATAATTTGCCGTTCAGAGTAGGCTTAAAACTGTAGGTGCCTCCATTTGTGGAACAACTTCACACCACAAATAGGAGGAGAAGCTCGGCCAAACACCTAACACAAGTGTACGCGCCAATTACTTATTTTTATTTTTACCATTGAAACCTTAAAAAATTCCTTGTACAAACTTATGCAGAGAGCGGTCCAAAAGTATACGGTTGGGGAATAAGTTCGTAGCGTTTTTACCTACTTTTATTTTTATTAAGCAAAAAACAATAATCATATCAATAAGTCAATAAATTATATATTCGTTATTACTGTTTACAACCTCTTCCCAGCTCCCGACCAAATTTGATGATGTCGTTCCGCCAAAAATCACCCGGTCTGGTGTCAAATAATTTGTTGAGCCAGTTTTTAAGGACCTCTTTGTTATCGAAGCGAACGCCCTTCATATGGTTTAACAGGGAGCGGAAAAGATGGTAATCGATCGGTGCAAGGTCCGGAGAATACGGCGGATGCTGAAGGGCCTCCCATTGGGGTGTGGCTTAGACGACTTGTGCAAAGTAAATAACTCAAATATACAATTAACATAGTTTTGTAGAGCAGAAGGAATTCTACCGAATGAATACTTACTCTTTGCCAAACAGCAAACAAATCGTTGTAAAATAAAAGAAAATATAAAAATGCTATGAATTTATTCCCAAACCCAATACATATACACAGTACGTTCAATAGATATAAATATGTGGTGGCCGTCGTTGCCGAATAACTTGGTGCACCAATACCAGTCGGAAGTGCACGGATCCACTGTGGACGCGAAGAAAACAATTGAAAATATGTTTTCTGTATCGATCGCCTCTCGGCACGCAATGGCAAGTCCCGAGTATATTTCTGTCACGAAGAAGATCGTAAAAAAATCAGCTGTCGTTCGGAAGCGGCTTAAAACTGTAGGCCCATCTAGTGGGGGAATAGTACTAAGATGCACACACAAATTGGAGGAGGAGCTTGGCCAAACACTCAATAAAGTATTTATGCACCAATTATATAATATACTCTCGTATACTCATATACACATATGGATATGCACAAGTACATGCTATATGTATGTACTTATATATACGTTACGGCAAATCAATGAATAGGCAGATACACTTTGACTTCAACTTTCCGTCAACCAACCGTTAACTTAGATCTGTTTGTATGTTTTTTTTATTTTTTATTATTTTTATTATTTTTTATTTGACCTAACCGACTACTCATGCAGGCTTCTACTGTTGCTATGTTTGACGTTCACGGTTTCGGTTCAAACTTTTTCAATAATGGCGTAAAAAATGAAAATTTCTAACGCTTCGAGGCTGTGTAAACATTTAAAGAACAACCAAGAATAGTAATAAAGAAAAAACATTGCGCACAATTTGCTGAACTGTTCATGTTCTGTTAATGTTTTATTCAACGGCAGTACTAACCTTCTGCCATAGCTGCTCACGGAATCCCGTTTCCCTCTTTATATGTAAGAGTGCTTCTCGACTATGCAATAAGTCAATAGAGAAGCTAAGTATGTAGTCGCCTTCGACTAAGCTCTGTCATATTATATGTATGTATCTGTATACTCAAACTTTTAATAGAAAGACAAATTCCTGTCTTTCGCCGTTCGTGCCATAATTTGTCAATTCTAGGCACGCACAGAAATGCAACAAAAGTGAAGTGAAAACAAAAGCCGCGTTAAGGCCAAATACATATAGCACAAAAAAAAATCCACTCGTGCTTAGAAGCGGGAGATGACCCAATGTATATTACATCAAATTAGAAGAACAAATTTCAAAAAATGTGACGCAGATTAAAAACAGTGAGGACACTTGAAGCGAGAGGCGGTGGACGAATAACACAGGCCGACAAAATTTAACCAACATTCAGACCCAGAAACCAGACTATATATTTCCTAAGGTTTATGATGCGCTGAATCCAAATCTGGCCTCAGAATTGCTCTATTAGTTTGAGTTTTCGAGATATCCTAACCTAAAAGTGCAAAAACCCCCATTTTTGCCCATATTTGAGGTTAAGTAGCCTTGCAGATGTTTTCTTTCACCAAAATTAAAGGATGGCATCTTTAAATACAATCCTTCTTTTTTCAAATGGTGTTTTGTTTGCTCAAATATCCCTTTTTTTCGCAGAGATATCGCATTTTGAAATTTTCATGTTTCGAAATTTTCCTACACCTGAAAATCGATTAAGATAACATAGACATGATATATTCGATTACTAATTTTCTTGAATTGAGTCTTATGTTTCTTAAAATTTTGTCTCACACCATAAGTGTGCTGACTCACCACATCCCTACACTATCTAACCTTTGGGTACCGAGTCACACACAGCCCTAACCCCTAGAAACCACCCCTATCATACCGCGAGCAGGCTAACCCACATAACCGCAAGCAGGCTTTCCCACAAACTCCAAATTTACATACTATTAATCCATATATTTCAGGCCCTCAAACCCAAGAAAATTAGTAAGCGACTATATCATGTCTATGTTATCTTAATCGATTTTCAGGTGTAGGAAAATTTCGAAACATGAAAATTTCAAAATGCGATATCTCTGCGAAAAAAAAATGATATTTGAGCAAACAAAACGCCATTTGAAAAAAGAAGGATTGTATTTAAAGATGCCATCCTTTAATTTTGGTGAAAGAAAACATCTGCAAGGCTACATAACCTCAAATATGGGCAAAAATGAGGTTTTTTGCACTTTTAGGTTAGGATATCTCGAAAACTCAAACTAATAAATTAATTTTAGTTATCAATCCGAATTTTGCATGGACAGAGAAGCAGATATTAGTTTAAATTATTTCGGATACTTTTCCTTGTAGACTAGTGTAATTAGAAATGGCGCCAAATGTACAAGCGGTGGTCAACTATGGAAATATATAATATTAAAAATTCCTGAAATTTCCGTCGCAAAATAGTTACGCGTCGTCGCTATTTTATACTTCACGTGCTTACTGCATTTTTGTTAAATTTTTTCATATACGAATTACTTTTGTCATAGACGAATTGGAATTAAACATCTAACCTGCAGTATGAATAAAGATGCGAGCTTAAATTCGATAGTAGATTTTGAACTCACAAAGCCGTATGAAGGCTACGGCAGGAGAGTGCTATAAATATAACCAATATCCTGGATTTTTCTTTCATTTATGTAACTCTAAGGTCCTTACAAATTTTACACTGCAGATAATACTCTTCAAAGAATTTCCTACTAAAGCTGAATTCACTTCGTAAGGAATTATTTGGCAAAATGTACGTTTGATTCGACACCAGTATACATTTTATTTCAAATGCTAGCCTTATGGAACTTGCCGCGAATGCATCTGGGATGTGTTCTTCCAGCCCAATCCGCTTCTCTTCATTAGCTTGCTAGGCGCACTTAACGTACAAAAACCTATAAAAATATTTAATAAAATAAAATGGCTTAGCATCTTTCCGCATGTTTTCGCCTCTCTACTGTTGCTGTTGTGCAGGGCATTGCAAGCAGAATGCCAGTCGCTTGCTTTATTATTGGCAATGCTCGTATTTGAGTAAGTAAAACTAATTAGAATTATCTTGAGTGTTTTACTAACGTTTTATTACCGATATTAAAAAGTTATCGGGTGCTACCGTCAGTGAAACCACCATAACCATCCGCTCCTACGTGCGTATGGATGCTATGGCTAGGCAAAAGTTGCACAACAAATTTTAATTAAAGCTGCCGTGTACTTGTGTGACATTTCGGGGAGCAGAATTTTCGATAAACCCACCGATATTATTATTGATATGGCTTTTTTTTTTCTTTTTCCCATGCGCAGGGGATAATTTTAATAGTTTACAGCCATGCTGATGGAGTTTTTATTTCATAAAATTAATCAGCTAAGCATCGAAGATTTTTCGTTCCAACAAGACGGCGCACCTTGTCATACAGCACGCATAACAATCGATATATTGCAACATTTAATCCACCACTAACGCTAGACAGCCAAATTGGACTAACCAAATGGACCATATAAATCGTAGCCGCGCCGGACATACATGTACCGGATAAAAAAAAAAAAAATAATTGGCGCGTACACTTCTGTTAGGTGTTTGGCCGAACTCCTCCTCCTATTTGTGGTGTGCGTCTTGATGTTGTTCCACAAATGGAGAGACCTACACTTTCAAGCCGACTCCGAACGGCAGACATTTTTATGAGGAGCTTTTTCATGGCAGAAATACACTCGGAGGTTTGCCATTGCCTGCCGAGGGGCGACCGCTATTAGAAAAATGTTTTATTTATTAATTTTGCTTTCACCGAGATTCGAACCAAGGACCTCTCTGTGAATTCCGAATGGTAATCACGCACCCACCCGTTCGGCTACGGCGGCCGACGTTTCAACATTCAACAAATAAATACCATGAATTTATCTACTAGATTATAAACAAATTCATTCCATCAATATTTCTATTTATATTATCTCGCTCTCACAAAGACACCCTGTACAAAATTATGTTTACGTTCAAAATTTGTATACTATTTATAAAATTGTATGCCCTTAAATATTATACAAAACCCCTGAATCGATATTTTAGGGCTAATCCCTTGGCCTTTATTGGTTAACTTACAAGTCTTGGCTTATGTTCTACTAGGTTTTATATATTTCTTTTAACTTATTGTACGATTCGGTTCTAAAGCTTTCTTTAGTTTGTTTGGCTCCGAAAAACTCAATTTTTTGGTTCTCTTCTCCCAAAGATATTCGACTATATTGAGATCAGGTGTTTAGAGTAGCTTAGCAACCATAGAGGTGTTTCGGGTAGTTGTCCTGATAGAAAGCAAAATTGTGCAATATACCCAACCGTTCGGCACTTCGCGTAACGTTATTTATTTACGTCAGTCTACAGAAAATGTTCTTATAGACTATTTTACTTAATTAAATATGGTAAACAGATCAAGCTTAAATTTCACAATATTATCATTAAAGTTAATGATGTTACAATAATTGTTACACAATCACGCAGTTCGCACAATAGGTTCATTAAATGCATAATTAGTGGTATTATTAGAAATATTAAATAAACGATTAATTCTTAGACTACAAAAATAAATATGACTTTGAAATAATACATGACTTAATAATTCCTTACAATCGATATTAACATTAATGATATTATAGGCAAAGATTATTGAGAAGTACATTCGTCTATCATGTAATTACTGTAAGCCAAGTAATTTACGGCGACTTATAACTGGTAATTATTTAGCTATTATCTTTCTAAACAGTTGGTTTAAACAGCTGAC
The DNA here is from genome assembly GCF_028408465.1 of Anastrepha ludens. NCBI lineage: Eukaryota > Metazoa > Arthropoda > Insecta > Diptera > Tephritidae > Anastrepha > Anastrepha ludens. Next base: position 57,446,908 of record NC_071501.1, read on the forward strand.
GCACGTTTCGTGTTTTGTTTCACTGTCAAACATCTTTAGTTTGGTCTATAATTTAATCGTGAATCGTCTTACAAACGAACAACGATTGCAAATCATTGAATTTTATTATAAAAATGCGTGTTCGGTTAAGAAAGTTTATCGCGCGCTTCTTTCATTTCATGGCCAGTTTAATCGACCCACTGAAGCGGTTATTCGAGCTATTGTGACTAAATTTAGAACCAAATTTACATTATTGGACATCAAACCACCAACACGCTTACGTAGAGTGCGAACTGAAGAAAATATCGCAGCTGTATCGGCCAGTGTTTATAATGACCATCAATTATCGATTCGTCGCCGTTCGCAGTAATTGGGCCTCTGTTACTCAACAACGTGGAAAATTTTGCGAAAGGATTTAGGTGTGAAGCCTTTCAAAATACAGCAGGTGCAAGAATTGAAACCGAACGACCTACCGCAACGCAGAATTTTTGGTGAATGGGCTCTTGGAAAGTTGGCCGAAGATACCTAGTTTAAAGTTCACTCACTTTAGCGAAACAGCCACACCTTTATTTAGAAAGCTATAGCAAGATATCATTTCCGCGTTAATAGATGAATGCTTAGATACATAGGCCATTTCATTCCGTGCGCAACATTACCTTAAAGGATGTTCAGATATTGAGATTTATTATAATTTCCCTTCCTTTTGGTTGTTTAAGTATATTTTGAGATCGTGACGTCAAAGCGAATTCGGAAGGGGCAATCTCTTATTCTATAATTCTTGCTTTTGTATAATGATTCGTTTTGACATGAATTCTCCGATTTTTTTATTTATCAGTATAAAAGCGTTGAATGTACTAAATACAAGTTTTGTATGTGATTAAATTGAATACAATAAAAATAAATCTGGAAAGATAATGCTTTTAATCGCTTCGAAAATCTGTATTAAAATTAAATGTTGAGTACTTACGATTAAGCGTATCTACTACTGTACATATGACTCCCATAACTGAGCCTATTAATGATGCGGTGAAAAATGTACACACTCTACCTCGCGCACGTATTTAAAAAGAAGCAAAGCAATAAAATCATTCGCACAAAGTAGATGTAACATCAGCATGGACATGATTGTCGTCTTCGGTCATTCCATTTGTGAACCAAGAAAAAAATGGCAATGAAATCAGCAGTAAGCAGAGCCAAACGCCTTGTGGATGAATGCCAATTCTTTCTCGTTTGGCCATTCTTATCCGTTTTAAATGTCGAACTGCACAATGATTGCTTCGAATGCAGCTGCACTGATGTCTTTGGCTCAACTGGCAGTACAACTATTTCTGCTCCAGGTAAAAGCAGTCACCCCGAACAACACACCGCAGAATCACCAGGATTAGAATGGAACTATACGTAAAGTAGTTCAGCGGGAAGATATAACAAATGACATTTTCGCACAGACCATTTATAAAACGGACGGCATAATTTTTAAAATGCATGAATAAACCAGCCAGCGATTAGAATGTTATACAGATACATACCGCTGCGGACGATTTTACAAATTCACACGTAGCAGCAGTGCGCGATCTAGAAATTTATATTCCTCTCACTGAAAGGTGCTGAATGTCAAATTTAAATTATGCATAAATACGTCGAAATGGCGCCATTGCATTGGTGCTCATATTCACACAGTATGTACTTGAATACATAAATTTACTAGGTGTGGCGATTAAGTTCCGGGATAAAATAGAATCAAACTACGTTACGATCAAAACTTTTATATCAACATTAATCAATAATAATGCCCTGAAGCAAATCTGTTCAAAGTTTTCGCCAAAAACCCTTGCACAATTAACAACAAATATGTAGTCGGTGCATTGTCCTAACGGAAGATCCCGTTGTTGAGGCGCGGAATATGGGTACCCGCAACCACTTCGGGAGCCAACATAAAATTGCCTATTCGGCAACATTGTTTCAGTTGCAGCTTACGCGATGTACAGAGGTTCGGCCAACATTCGACGGTTAACCAAGCTCTTAGAGGTTTTGAAGGAATCAGCTGATTAGCTGACGTAACCGTGGCCATACAGCGGTTTATTAAGAAAATATTGAGATTGTGCTGGTGATATAGGAAAACAAATACACACAACCTTCGCTCATGTTACTTACTTCCCGTCTGAATAACGATTAATTAGACAAGTGTTAGAATGCGTGAGGAATGAGCGGGTAGAATTCTGCTGCCGAGTACCTGGTGACGTGACAGCCGAAGTCGCTCTCACAATTCTGCTTCGGATGGCCAAAACCGGCAATCATCCTTGGTAGCTTAGACTTCCTTGTTTTCAATGGTCGCACGGGTTTTATTTGCGAGTATTTCGATTTCGTGAAGTACACATCGAAATCGGACGCGTCAAGATCTTTTAAATTATATCATGAGAATTAATCAGTTAAAATGGCAGAATATATATAGATATTCAAATTATCATGGGCAAAAAGTAAGGTGAATTTGGTTGTAAAATGAAAAATCTTTATTTATTCTTGTAAATCAATTTCATCTCCTTCAAAATAGTCCCCTCTCGATGAAATACACTTATGCCAACGATTTTTCCAATCCCCGAAACATGCCAACTAGTCCATTTCCGGTATAGCCATCAGCACCTTCTTCGATTCAGCTTTTATCTCCTCAATCGACTCGAAACGCGTTCCCCGGAATGGTCTCTTGAGTTTTGGGAATAGCCAGAAGTCACACGGAGCCAAGTCAGGCGAATACGGTGGTTACGGAACGACATGCGTGGAATTTTTGGCGAAATGGTCGCGAAGAACGAGTGCAGTGTGCCAAGAGTTGTTGGCCCATAATTCTGGTCTTTTTAGACGAATTGCTTCACGTAAACGACGCATAACGCTCAAATAATATTCCTTATTAACAGTTTGGCCAGGTGTAAGGAATTCATAGTGCACCACACCACGAAAATCGAAAAAAACTGTCATCATGACCTTTATTTTTGAACGAGTTTGACGTGCTCTTTTCGGTCTGGCCTCGCCTTTAGCACGATATTCGCTTGATTGGTCGGTTGTTTCAGGGTCGTAAGCATAAATCCAAGTCTCATCTCCCGTTATGATGCATTTGAGCTTGTCCTGATAGTCTGAAAGCCTTGTTTCACTCACATCAACGCGACGACTTTTTTCCAAGAAATTGAGAGTTTTCGGTACCAAACGAGATTTGACTTTTCGTGGGCCCAAATGGTCTTTCAAAATGGTATTCACAGATCTTTCTGATATTCCGATCATATCAGTAAGGTCTTTAACAGTCAACCGATGATTTTTGAGCACTAACTCCTTCACTTTATTGACGTGTTGGTCATCTGTTGACGTCGATGGTCGTCCGGAGCGCTCCAAGTCATCAACACGTTCTCGACCCTCTTTGAAGTCTTTGTACCACTTATAAACATTTTTCTGCGACATGGTCGAATCAACAAATGTCTTCTGCAACATGCTAAACGTTTCCGCAGCCGAAATTTCATTCCGCAAAAAAAAATTTGATGGCATTTCTCTGCTCAATCAAATCAGACATTGGAAAAATCGAAAAATGCACTCTTGGTCGTTTGGTAAACACAAGCGTAAATATATTACTGATAATGACATTCACATGAAAGTTGGCCCAGATGTTATTAACAGTGCTGCCAACTCATGAAAAAAATAACTAGAGCGAAATTTTTATCCCGCGAAGTTTGACAAATAAATTCCCCTTACTTTTTGCCCACAGTAGTACACACATTATTTCCTACCACGTCATCCACTTTAAATTCACTTGTGCTTCCGCAATTTAGTACGCGGCATTTCGTTTTCATTAGTTTCTCTCACAAAACACAATATTCCCAAGCCCTTCAGTGAATTTTCTCAAAGAAGTAATTTCGCATTCTTTTGTTGGAAAGGATCCTGACGTCAGGCTGGTCAAAATCGCAAAAAGTAAAGTAACTGTTTTGGGAAGACACCACCTTCAGTATGCAAACCCTCTTGGTGTTGTGGAATTTCTTCTAATATAACCACTGCAAATAATAGAACAGTCAGATGAAAGCGCGTTGCGTCAAATGATTTCGCCTTGATTTTGACAGTTTACCCCGTCAAATCAAAACAAAAAAAATGCAAGAAAATTTTGCATTTCTCAGAGGTATTTGTAGGTTAGTGCATGGTTAACATTCAGAAGTGGTAGGTTCGAATCTCTGTGTATAAAACATCAAATGATGAAAACAGTTTTTCGAATAGTAGTCGCTCCATGCCCCGCTCCATGAAAGAGCTCCCCATAAAAAATCATCTGCCGTTCGGAGTCGGCTTAAAACTGTAGGTGCCTCCATTTGTGGAACAATATCAAGACGCACGTTACGAGGAGGAGCTTGGCCAAACTTTTCTGTGCAGTAAATGCATTTGCTGTCGCTTTTTATAAAATTTCAATATACTTAATTTTAATTTTTATTATCCGAATAAATATTTGTATTCTTTAGTATTTCGTTGGTGTTTAAGTTGTTAGTTGTTTGTTAAATTAGGACAATTATCTTTTGAAAGTGCTATTTACGTTATGTTTTCTGTGTGACTGTTTGTTTGTATGTAAATATATATATATTCCGTACAGCTACTCTGACGAACTTGTAAACACAGATAAAAAAAATCAGCTGAACAATGCCACGTTCATAGAAAATGCCACACATTCGCCTTGTAGAAAAACAATAGTTTGAGAAAAGAAAACGAAAATAAATGCGACGTTATTGGAAAGCGGCATAAGTGTTAATAAACGAAATCAATTATACATTCACATGCATGTATGCACAGACACACACATATGCGCATATATAAATTCAAGACAAATTGAAATTGTTAAACGATGAGGCGTGTACGCAAGGCTTGTTGCACGACGTGTCAGGATAAATGTATGGTATACGAGTATATCAGACTCGTGCCTGCCTATGAGGGGCGATGCCATTGAGGCGTCAGCGAAATACGCAGTAAGTAATACCACAGGTCAACACAAACTGCTTCCGCTTAGCGATCCATCACTTTTGCCCCACTTAAAGGTCCGTGAAAGTGCCAACTAATTAAAATTTCAAACCGCTGTTTTTATGATTTGAATTATTCATTGGCATTTGTGGTTGAAACTTCTTTCTTTTCAATTTGTTTGCTCACTGTCGAGTAATTTTCGTACAAGCGTTTCCATATACACCACGTACATATGTATTAAATTTCCTGTTTTCTGTTATAACTCATTCGCCCCTTCACTCGTTGGATTCGTTACGTGAAAGGCAATTCTATCTATAGGTTGGAACATGTTAGAACCCTCAAAGGAAAACGCTTTGACGACTGTGGGCGTGAGATAAACAAATTAAAACATATGTACAATAAAAGTTTTATTGTTATTTTTTTCAGTTTGGACTTTATGTCGGTGAATATTTTTGTACACGTCATTTTAATACGCAATCTTATTTCCTTCCCGGATAAGTTTTTAAGTATTTTCTGCCAAATACACCGCTCCTGTCGCCTGCTTATCTCAAGTGCGATCGTTCGCTATGAACTCTTTACGACGCTTTCTAATGCAAAGCACTGGCCCACTTCATGCCCATCCTAAATGTATGTGCATATTTGTCTGCTGTCTACATAATTTATCTCCCCTCACGTCGATGAATTGGTTAACTGCCTGTTTGTCTGCCTTGTATGCCGCAAGTTGCGACGCAGCTTGTCACTGCAATAATTTAACTCACTTAGTCTGCCACCACTTTAGTTTGCAGCTCGCAATTCGCTCTTTTTCACATTTCCATTGACCTTTTCCCTCACTTATATATATTCCTTTCCTTTAACTTATTTACTTAACTTCTTCGCACACAGTTCGTATCTGACTCCATCCCAGAATTTTTTTTCCTTTTTTCCTCCATGCGACGGCATTTTGTTGTGCGTTTTGTCTGTTTATTTATTTAGCTCTTATCTCTCTAGCGTACTTGTCGGCAGTCGCGTGCCTCACTCGCTGTCGCGCATAAATATTAAATTCTGATTTATTTCCTTTATATCCTGTAGTATCTCGCCAATATCATTGTGGATGCAGTCTGTCGATCTCACTATGTTGACTGTGTCAATGTGACACACTGGCCGCTGTCCTCAATATGGTGCGCATTATGCTCGGCAATGCGATGAGCGAGAGCTCCTGCCTACCATCACTTTCTGCTTATTTGTTCTTTGCAACAGCATTGCTATCTAGTTTTCTAAGGAAAATAAGCTAAAGTTTTTAAAAGCCACGCGCTGTTGCCCTTGATTTTTTCCCAGACTTTTTTCTTTTATTTTCTTCATACACTTTTTCCCTTCTGTCAATGCGCTGCCTTAAGCTTTTCGTACTCTGAAAATTTTTCATTCGTTAGCCACAGATTCACTGCCTTTGGTGTGGGTGAAGAATATGGCCATTATTTTCTAACTCCCACTCAAACACTACTTGGCTACACTGATTTGATTCACCATAGATATCCTTATTGTTCTTATTGTCAGATGCGTGCCTCTACTCATTTTCAAATCGGATTTCCCTCTTGTTTAGTCTATTCTTGTGCGAAAAACTTATCTCTCGTGAACATTCCGCCCTTAACTGAATTATTTCACATTATTGAATTTTTCGAATTGACAATTGGCTTGCGCTGGGGCCAAAGGCGACAAAAAGTGATACGAAAATTTAGTTGAGCTCGCGAAGAAGACCTATGTGCATAACTATATACTCGTACATAGTATGTAAAATGATAAATAATGAACCTTTCAAAATAAAAAGCCGAGTTTTATTTGACTTTAAGACTGCAAAATTGCGCAAAATAATCTGTGAATGAAAATAAGAAAGGGAAATTCCAATAACAATTTTCATTAATTTCCCTTCCAGGGAAAGAAAAGAATAAATTTGCCCTAATCCAGGCGGAGCTGAACTTCTTTTGCCTAGCTAATATTCTGAGCAATTGGCTCAAAATTTTGTATTATAGTAGGATATATGCATACTAGGGCGGGTCAATTTAAAAATCGCTCATTGCACTGTGAAAATCGTATTCTAGGGATCAAAATAAGAAACTTTGCCGAAGGAACCATACCTCTAAATCGAATTTTGATGCCCCCCAATTTGGGTCGAACTTTTGGGTAGGGGCAAATTTTGAAAAATCCCACTTTGACCTATTTAGAGTGCTCCAATCGAGTCCAAATGTATGACCGACCCCCACTAACTTTGGACGACCGATCCACCTATGCCAGTGGCACACGCCCTGGAACTCCCCTGGGGGGATCCCCATACAATCATTTCAAAATATCACCATTTTTGGCCTTTACATGAAAAAATCAGCTAAATGGCTATGGTCTTTCTTTATTTTTATTTATTTATAATAATAATATCTATTTTTTCTCTTAAGAAATTTATTTAGTCAGAACATATGTAAATGAAAAAATTAATTTAAGTGAGTTATAGAAAATAAACTAAAAAGTTCGACCCAAATTGGGGGACATCAGAATTCGTTTTAGAGGCATGGTTCCTTCGGCAAAGTTTCTTATTTTGATCCCTAGAATATGATTTTTACAGAGCAATGGGCGATTTTTTTGCCTCCCCACAAATCGACCCGGCCTAATGCATACACACATATGTATGTATATGATTTGCAAAGTTCGGAAACAAATTTGAGCAAAGTAAACTTTTTTAATTTTTCTTTTTAAATAAACTTTATAATCTCCTGTAGGCACCCACAATAAAAGTTACAGTTGCTTCACCTATAGACAAGTCAGACTATAGAAGCCAAAGGCAATAATTAAGTATAAGGACAGCTAGGAAATGAGTTGGTAAGAACCACAATGCATTAAAGACTTGCTCAAATTCAATAAACAAATTGTACATAATTTTACAATTTCTTTACTATATAGTTCTAAATATAAATAGATTATCATCAATTCCTTTTGTCCCGAATGGAAATTAGGGCCCGCAGCGTCTGTCTCGGAGCGAGCGGTTTCCAAAAGGCGGCTGTTCTTCAGGTTAGAAGCGGCCTCACGCTATTGAGTATCTGCTCATCACACGCATAGAGATCCAGTTCTACCTTAGGTATGCAACTTATGGATGTACTCCACGTTTTTCGAACTAAAAACATTAATTTACACCCGGGAAGAATACAGTATCAAAGTGGTACTCACAGAAATGTGGAAAATCCGCTTGCTATGGCAGCATCCACGTCAGATTTCGAGGTGCAGAATTTGTGTTTATATGGAAATAACTAAGCAGAAAGCATTAAATTCGGTCCGAATCGAACTTCATATTTGTACATTCTCGCGCTAATTTTGGTAAAATTTGATTTGGGCAAGCTGTCAAAACATGTAGACATAGACAATGCTGGAACTGTAGCTTGTAACATCAGACGGATGGACGGAACCTTAGTAAATAAAACAATGGCGGAGACCGTAGCTGAATGAAGATCAAAGAAAACTTTTAATAGCAGTGGAGACCGGCTTAAAACTGTATGTCCTCCCATTTGTGGAATAACATTAAGATTAAGAAATAGGAGGGTATAAGCACCAGTTACAAGTAAAGTACCTCTTTATTATCGAAGGCAACGCTCTTCATATCATTGGACAGGGAGCGGAAAAGAGGGTAATCGATCGGTGCAAGGTCCGAAGAATATGGCGGAAGCTGAAAGACCTCCCATTCGAGCTCTTGAAGTGCGGCTTTGACGGATTGTGCAACATGGGGCCTGGCGTGGTCGTGAAGGAGAATGGTTTGACCATGTCGATCAGGTCTTTTCTGTCGAATAGTCTCATTCACGCGGTATTGCTGGGCAATGTAGAGGTCCTTGTTGACCGTGGCATTTTTTTCGAGCATTTCTCAGTGCACCATGCCCTCCCAGTCCCTCCAAACACATATCATGATCTTCTTCGGGTGAAGATCCGTCTTGACTCTCGTCTTTGGCGTAACTCCTGAAGCCACTCACTTCTTTCTTGGCTTAAAATTGATGTATAGGTACCATTTCTCATCTCCCGTGACGATTCGGCACAAAAAGCGCTGTTTATGACCGCGTGTTGCTCAATGGCGGGCGGGATGCTGAGAAGCAATTTCAATTTCTTTGTTTTTTTTTTCATTGAGCTCGTAAGATACCAAGCTTCTAACTTTTCGGACTTTCACATTGACTGATTTGGCGACCGTTCTCCTTCAAAAGTGATTTGAAACGTTCTTCATCGAATTCAGAAGGGCTTCCGCTGCAGGACATGTCATCGACTTCAAAGTCACCATTTCTGGACCTTGCAAACCATTTCCGTGCTGTAGACTCGCCTATCACACCTTCTCCATACACGTCGCAAATGTCCTGGATTGCTTGGACAGCTTTTTGACCTCGATGAAAAGGTGTCGACCAAAGAAGAGCAAGTATCGAAAATGTTAGTTTTTGCCTCCTGGGTATTCCATTTCTAAACCTCAAAACTAATTAAAAATTAAATAACTCAAAAATACAAGTAATATTGATTTGTGGAGCAGAAAGGGTCCTATCGAATGAAAAGTTACCCTTTGCCAAACACCAAACAAATCATTGTAAAATAAAAGAGAGTGTTAAAGCGCTACGAACTTACTCCCCAACCCAATACATACATATAAATAAAAAAATTTACGAGGTTTTATTTGATCTGAATAATATTTATGTCGAAAAGAAATGAGGTTGGGAACAAAATTGTATTAAGTAATTATTATTAGTATTAGTTTTCGCGACCTCGCCCATTTTTCAAAATTTTACTTCCGTCTTATTTTTGTTTTGGTCTCATGATACGCTCATTTTTAATAATAAACTACCGTGAACAACGAGTTATCCGGGTACTAGGTTTTAATGAAATATATTAATTCTATCGGACAGACATAGCCAAATCGTCTCCTCTCAACAGGCTGAGCATTTTGGTATATAAGTATATGTTTACGTCTATGTGTATCTCGATTCCTTTATGCTGTTACATAAACCGATAAGTGAACAAACTTACATGTGGCCGCCACAAATAAAATTGTTTATCTGGATCGTTCTCAATTCCGCCATTCTGGTCCAAACAAGTGGTGAAATGCATTAGTACATTAGCTCCGCCAGGCATAAAAATAAAAAAATTGGGCTGTAGAAAAGGAGAAAAATATAGCATAATTCTTGTTTAGGTAAACACCGCAACCTAACTGTAAAACCTTCAACATTCTGTTAGATACCTTTTCCCTTATTGAGAAAATAAATTTTGTATCGCTCAAGATCGCTTAGTTATGTGCTATACGACTACAGATTTAATTTAAAAACATTTATTAGTCCACCGAGACTCTTTTCAGAAAACTAAAGTGAAGTGAAATCAATATTTCATTTCCTGCCGTGGGTATTTTTAAACAATCCTGAGATTAACGTACAATGCTAATGCGGTTCAAAAGAGGGATCAATTGTAATATTGTACATAAGTACAAAGTGTTTGTTTGCACTTACATACATACATACATACATACATACATGCATACATACATACATGCATACATATGTACATATATACAATATACATATTCACCAATTTCACATCCGTCAAGTTTTGAACGCTGCACGATACTTCGAGAGTTCAGCAAATGCAATCAAAAGTTCGAAAAGATAAATTGTGAGAATTGAACTTTCTACATATTATTTTTACCAAGCAAAAAGTTATATAACAAAAAAAGTGGTGACATCAAAAATACGAACAATAACGTGTTTGTGCTGAATTTTTCACGAATAAGAACAAAATCAAACTGGATTGATTTTTGCACAACTGTCAGCAAAACTCTCTATCAAGTATGTAGTTTCGAATTTAATACACTTGTGCTTTTTGAGGTGAAAGCACAAAAGGAAAATACCGGTTAGAGGGCGTGCGAGATTTATGTAAAATCTAAAAATCGCACTCTCCGGTGGCGGTGGGTTGAGAATTCAATAGGATACGCAAGGATGAATATGAAGATAAATAGGCCGCCGGAAAATGTCGCCAATAACAACAAAAGCCACCCACAATAAGAGTTTCATACCAATACAACTAAAGATAAAAAACCACTGTCGAAAATTTTAACAAGCGCCTTAAAGTACAAAGTGATGAGCGTACTTTAGTCAGATTTTCACGAAAATGAAATCTTGTGTAATAGAGCAACAATTTTGTCTATATCAACGCGCTGTAATGACTAAAATGCCTTTGAGCTGCAGCTTCTTGAAATTGAGAATGAGAGCGGCAAGTGCTTGCTTATACTTTTGACTGACTGGCAAAGTTCTAATGCGATATGCTACAATGAAAAGTAGTACACACCGATGAAGCCTTCAAAATAATTTATTCCCAGTCATGGCAATGACGGATATGCAGATGGATTCTTAAAGAAAATGTAAACGACAAGCTGAACATACCGATGTGAACAATGGCATGAGTATTCTACGTAAATTCGCCAAAGCAAACCATTTGCCACAGCAACGCGAAGAGTTTAAAACAACAAATGGATGGAGAAAGTGACGCGATGCTAAACTTCTTACTAAATGCTTGATGCTTCAAATTAAAAAGATTCTAATTAATATTGAAGTACCCTACATTTAGAGAAATAAACATAACGATAAGCAGTACCGCAGATAACGAAAGAAAATATCACTGACGCATTTACGTTACTCAGTGCAAGTAGCCATCTTATCCTTTTTTGGGTTTCAACGCCTTCACCTCTCTATAGCTAAGTCAAGTGCTGACACTGTTGCACACTGATTTCGTTTTTCAAATTGAAATTTCATGCCCTTTGGCTTGCTGAGAAAGCATTTTCTAGTCACGCGCACAAAAGTTCGACCTGCCTAGATTGTCTTCTGTTAACGATAATAATAGAGAAATCATTAAATGAATAATTCTCTATCGCAGTATCTCAAAGCAATATTATATTTTCTTACTTAGCATATTGCAGGACATTCGTATGGAGTTTAGGTGTCTCGGTAAAGAAACAAGGGATAGTTACTGCTATCATAAAATACATAAATTTTAAGAATAATCTTCAAGGTTGAATGACTACCGTCAAATGCTATGAGCAAATAAATTTACGAAGTATTCAAAGATGTTGGTTAGTAACAATAAGTTATTGTGGACACGATTTTGAGCTCGGTAGAAATGAGTGCAAGTACTTTGTTTATTTATTTGTTACTAGGAATGCTGTATTCCACTGTAAGTATTAATCGATTTCTAAATAGTGGTAAATATATTGTGACGAATCATGAACATTCGCGAAACCCCTGGAAACAATACCAAGTGAATGAGAAACTAAACAAAACATGAATACCAGGCGACAAGTTTCCAGAAAATTCGAGTTGTCATACCTAGAAATTACGCTGCTTGTTTAGCACATGTAAAGGGTGTTTCTTTAGCTGCATGAGAACTATCCATATATATTGATGACTATGGTTTGACAGCTGAAAATGGCAAAATGTATCGACATTTCTGTTCTGTATGGTTTAGCAAGACACCATGAACCATTTAATGCCAGTACAACGCCTCCAAATTGTGGTAATTTACTTTGGAAAATAAAAAAAATTTGTTCGCTAAGTTCATAGAGCACTGGCGACATCATCGGTTCTTATTTCCTTCGCAATGAGGAAAGAGTTGCCGTTACGGTGAATGGCGAGCGGCATGCTGACTGAATTTTTGTTTTCAAAAATGAATCAGCTAAACATCGTCGGCATTTAGTGTCAACAAGATGGCGCAAACAGTGCGCCTAAAAATCAACTTATTGAACTGATCGAGTGGACATATAACTCGTAGCTGCGACGGACATATGCCGGATATCATACTCAAAAAATAAATGCCATGAAAATATCTACCTTTTTTCTGTGTTTGGCCGAGCTCCTCCTCCTATTTGTGCTGTACGTCTTTATGTTGTTCCACAAATGGAGAGACCTACAGTTTTAAGCCAACTCCAAACTGCATACTTTTTATGAGGAGCTTTTTCATGGCTGGTTTGCCATTGCTTGCCGGGGGGCGACCGTTATGAGAAAAAAAATGTTCCTTATTTTGATGGTTCAAAGAGATTCGAACCTACGTTCTCTCCGAATTCCGTATGGCCCAAAAATATTTCTTTTTTTTATCATTTACAGTTCTCAAGTTAAAAAAGCACCCATATGTGTATAAGCAAAGGTGCATGGGCTTAAGGTATTAAGTTTTAAACTGAACGTGTGAACAAGTAAACGTAAAAAGAGGTCTTAAGGGGAATGATTAAGTATTGAAAGTAAATAAAGCCAACAAGTTGTGGTGCCATTAAGAATATTTTTCACGCTTCAACGTGTAAATTATTACTTATATTTTATAGCCTAATTCGGCAATGTGAAAGTATCTGCCTTTGGCCTTTGGCATCTTCAAAAACGACAATTAATATAAGCTGAAGGTAATGTTTTGCAACAATTAGCTAACTCTGTGTTTCAATATAACAACAACTGTGAACTTATTCGAGAGATTTTAAAAGCGTGATAAATAGTTGGAGGCATACCTTCATCATAGAATATTTCACGTAAGATAAGGTTGACGTAGCAGCTGGAAACTCTGCCCACATAGACGGCAGTCCCGAAGACGCAGGGCATGTTCTTTTCAATTGTTCTGATTTTTGTCGGCTGATTTGCAGTTATGTGTCCCACAAATGTCAAAACCCATTCAAAGCAAACTGAAATAATTCAGCGGGGTTGTATTACTGACACTAATACAAAAAAACTACAAGTTACATGAAATCGTGAGCAGTGCCAAAGATTAGTGCATACACAAGATTAATCACCGTATCAATCATATTTGACACTTGTGAACTAGACGGCAGTAGGACACAAACATATGAGCAATGGATCACGTAAAGGTCATGATCAAGATTTCCATCCTTCAAAATCATTTTTGCTTATGGTAAAAAATTATTCAAACACAAAACTGAATGATTAATTTTGCGCCGTCTTATATAATATATTAGTACCCGCATGTGCAAACGTGTTTTTTCTCCCCGCGTATTTTCAGATAACTGGGAAATGGAAAATGGGATTGGAGAAGAACAGGGCATCTACTTATATAGTTGAAAAAATTCAGTCAGTTTGGAATTATAGTCCAAAAATTTACCAAAAAATAGTGTAAGGCTTTGTCGACTCATATTTCTAAAAACACTGGTTTGGCGAAAAATTACTCTCTGATCACTTTTATGTAGAACTAAACCCGACATATTTCTTTCACACAAGCTTTTGACCTACGAGTGCGCGTTATTCGTTTTTAAAAAGCCATTCTAAAATAGGGTTTGGGCATAACATAATCATCCTACCAGCAGATTTATAATTTTTGGTCGTAGGTAAATCATATTTGACTTTTGTGACTAGACAGTATTCAAACAGACAAGCAATGAAATGCGTAAAGGTAGAAATAAAGATTTCCATCACTCAAAATCATGTTTTTATTTGGTAAAAAAAATAATTCAAAAACAAAATCGCCACCTTCTATATCAGAGCACCCATATACCATATGCAAAAGTGTTTTTTCCGCTCCGTTTATTTTCACATAGTTTGAGAATGCAAAATTTGAAGTGGGAAAAAAGGCACTGGGCATTCGAATTTGGAAATCCCCAGTCAGTTTGTGATTTAGTTACTTAAAAAAGTATTCAAAAATAAAATTGTATTGTTGTTTTCTTGTTCTATATATGAGAAATAAATGTTGAATCCCTACTAAAATCATAAATTCAATGAAAATTTACTGTGCCCATCCCCAGTGAAGGTATTGAGAACGATATGTTGAGACTAAACAACTGGATTCTATACGAACCAAAAGTGTTAAAGGGTGATTTTTTAAGGGCTATAGGAAAGTTTTTCAAAAAACGCACGTGAAATTCAGAAAAATGCATGCAATTTTTATTTAAATCGATAGTTCAGCCCATATAATTTAATGTTTGAAGATTATTTCATGCAAATGTTGACCGCGACTGCGCTTCAAATGGTCCATCCGCTTAGTCCACTTTTGGCATACTCTTTCCAATGTTTCGGCCGGTATCTCATATATAGGTAAATGCTTTAATGTTGTCTTCCAATGCGTTAATTGAAGCAGGCTTGTCTGAATAGACATGAGCTTTAACATAGCCCCACAAAAAATAATCTAAAGGCGTTATAAAGCACGATTTGGGTGGCCAATTGACAGGTCCCGAACGTGAAATAAAATGCTCACCGAACTCGCCTCTCAACAAGTCCATTGTTACGCATGCTGTGTGGCATGTGGCACCGTCTTGCTGAAACCACATGTCATGCAAGTCAAGCTCTTGCATTTTGGGCAAAAAAAAGTTGGATATCATTTCACGGTAGCGCTCACCATTCACAGTTACGTTACGATTCGCAGCATCTTTGAAGAAGTACGGTCCAATGATACCTCCAGCCCATAAACTGCACCAAACTGTGACTTTTCTGGCTACATTGGTAGCTCTTGCAATTCTTCTGGCTGATCTTCACTCCAAAATCGACAATTCTGTTTATTTACATACCCATTGATCCAAAAATGAGCTTCGTCGCTGAACACAATTTTTCGATAAAAAAGTGGATCTTCGGCCAACTTTCCAAGAGCCCATTCACCAAAAATTCTGCCATGCGGTAGGTCGTTCGGCTTCAATTCTTGCACCAGCTGTATTTTGAAAGGCTTCACACCTAAATCCTTTCGCAAAATTGTCCACGTTGTTGAGTAACAGAGGCCCAATTCTGCGAACGGCGACGAATCTAAAGGGTGTTTTTTTAGAGGTTAGGTTTTCAAGTTGGCACTACTTTTTTCGTAGATGGTCTTTTTGACAGCTGTCACTTGATTTATGCTCAGTTTGGTTTGATATTTCATAATGAATAGACTTACACCTGAACAAGCGCGTCGCACGTTCGGTGAGGGGGCCAAAACGAGATGGCCACCGATCCCGATTTTCACAAGAAAATTTTGTTCGGCGATGAAGCTCACTTTTGGTTGAATGGGTATGTCAATAAGCAAAGTTGTCGCATTTGGAGTGAACATAATCACAAGCCATTGCTGAGACGCCGTTACATCCTCAAAAAGTCACTGTTTGGTGTGCTCTATGGGCAGAGGGAATCATTGGTCCATATTTCTTTAAAAATGAAGCCGGCCATAATGTTACAGTCAATGGAGAGCGTTATAGAGCCATGATTAATGAGTTTTTCGTGCCTGAAGTGAACGATGTTGATGTGGACGACCTTTGGTTCCAACAAGACGGCGCTACATGCCATACAGCCAACGCAACAATCGATTTATTGAAGGAAACTTTTGGTGAGCGCATTATCTCGCGCCGTGGACCTGTGGCGTGGCCTCCAAGATCGTGCGATATAACACCGCTGGACTATTTCTTGGTGGGCTATGTGAAGTCGCTTGTCTACGCAGATAAGTCCGAGACGATTGACGTCTTGGAAGAGAATATTCGGTGCGTTATTGCTGACATACGGCCCCAATTGCTGCAAAAAGTGGTCGAAAATTGGGCCTCTCGGCTGGAATTTATTCGAGCCAGCCGCGGCGGCCACTTGCCCGAAATCATTTTTAAAACATAATGGCAAGCCCTTATCTTTATAATAAAGCTAAATTCTTGGACATAACATTAAATTATATACGTTTTATTTCATCTTGAAAACCTAACCTCTAAAAAAAACTCCCTTTATAATTGATGGTCATCATTAACACAGGCCGATACTGCTGCGATATCTTCTTCAGTTCGCACTCTAAGTAAGCGTGTTGCTGGTTTGACGTCCAATAATGTAAATTTGGTTCTAAATTTAGTCACAATATCTCGAATAGCCGCTTCAGTGGGTCGATTAAGCTGACCATAAAATGGAAGAAGCGCGCGTTAAACTTTCTTAACAGAAAACGCATTTTTATAATAAAATTCAATGATTTGCAAGCGTTGTTCGTTTGTAAGACGATTCATGGTTAAATTATAGACCAAACTGAAGATGTTTGACAGTGAAACAAAACACGAAACGTGCGTCAGCTGTTTAAACCAACTGTTTAAAAAGATAATAGCTAAAAAGTCACCCGTTATATTTCTACTGCTTCCTTCGGCTTCTTTTGTTTTTTGTTTCTTTGGTTTCTACAAAAATAAAAACTTTATTATGTAACTTCCAAACAGATTCGCTTGCATTTCATGCTTAACATCACAACATTAGAGCTCATCAGCAGCTAATCAACATTAAGCTGAAATAATCAAGCTTAAATCAATCCAATGGACAAATACTTTCTCTAGAGCAGCACTTACTAACCCATAAACTGCGACAATGGCATTAATGACCTACATAACTTAAGCAATGACAACAAAAGAGTGACAAAATAATGAAAATATCCGGTTTTATGACGACTGTAGTATAGCAATTTGCTAATCCCGTCAGTTTGCTAGTGTCACTTATAAATAATCAAATATTCTTTCATTCATTCAAAGGCGCATTAAATAGTAATCGAGAATAAAATCGAAGAATTTAACGAAATGTGCTGAAATTTCTGTATGCGTACGTATGCACATAAGTACATATTTACGAACTTAATAGACAAAAGTGATGGCAAAAGCTGATCGGGTATCTAAGTATCAAGATATACTGTATAATCTCTTTATTGATTTCTTCGATTTTATCTCACTGAAGTATGCAAATATATTCTTATCAGACCATCCTCGCTGGCAATAAAAAATACGCTTTCCGCCTTTGCGGAAATACACTAAGCCCCGGCAATTGTGGTTGACGACAGGCGGTCTGTCAGTAGCATTCATTTTGAAATTTCCAATAAATGAAAGTTAGCACTGCATTTCATTATACTTTTCGTTGCTACATATAATATGTAATAAAGAAAAATACGACGAACAACTCACAACCTTGGCGAAAGAAAATTCTGCTAATAGTAAAAGTGAAGAAAGGAAAGAACACAAGAACTAATTTCCAAGAGCAAAAAAAGAAAAGTAAAGTGCTCTTATGCTTGGTGCTAACTTATTGAAATTGGGGGTTTGGGGAAATATATTATACTTATAAGGTAATGCATAACAGCAAGAATAGCAGTGTGACGATATAATGCGAGTTATGATGCAGAAAAAGTATGTAAATAGGAATTGAGTATTCAAAAATATATGCAATAAAAAAATGTCTATCACGTAATAGCAAATGAAATGAGAGGAAAGTCGGGCAACACATACAACTAATGACACAGCTGTTGCTCTGACTGCTCCAACTTCTTATATTGCTGCGCTTGTGTAGTAGCTATTTGGTGGTATTTTTATCTGAATTTTTTTCGAGAAGCCAGGCAGCAGCATGTGTCACGTGACATATCACAAAATTACACTTATCTTTCATAATGTCAACTGCAGTCTTGCAGCCTCGTCGCTGTGGTTACGTGGAGGGCGTGCATTCCATCAAAGTCATAAAAACACAAAATTAATTCAGCAATGTTGACGTTTTTATCAACATTCACGTATTTGCTTACTAACAGCATTCTGCCAGCTATATTCCCATTGCTCTTTTCCACTCTTTGCACGGTACTACGCTCACATCCACGCATTAATGCAAGGTTTTTGACTTTTCGCAAAATAAGCTCAAATAAAAGCCGGCGGAAAAATAGAAAGCGATGAAGAACTGAACGGCAGAAAAACTATTTTTAAATGTATAAGTATTAAGTACAATTTCCTTACACCGACCACAACAAATAGAGAAGTGTTGAGTCATGTTGTTCGCCAGCTTTTTTTAATTGCGTAAAAATGTGAACCGATTACAGCTGTTACCTCTTGATTTTCACCCTTTTGCATCCTATTTCATTAGAATGTCTGCATATTTTTGATATAGTTCAAAATGCACCTGACTAATGCGGCCGCCGTAGCTGCCGTACGTGGCTAACATTCGAACGTACCCTGGTTCAAAGCCTCGTGCACGAAACACCAAGCAATACACAAACGAACATGTGTTTCATGCGCACCAAATTATAGAAAACGTTTTTTTTTTCCAATAGCGGTCACTCCTCGGTAGGCAAAAGCAGACCTCCAGATATATTTCTGCCATGAAAAAGTTATTTATAAAAACTATCTGCCGTTCGGAGTCGACTTAGAACTATAAGGTCCTATGCTGTTCCTATTGCTTCTTCTACTCATATAGTGATTTAGAAACGTATATGCAGTACAGTTTTACCCACGGAGTGGTACAGTGAAATTTTATTCCGAAAAATAAAGGTTAAATAAACCGAATTTTCGGTTCTAGGACACTTAAAATCCTAGACTAATGCATGTAAAACCTCGACATGACAATAAAATCACTGTTTGGTGTGCTGTATGCGCTAGGAATATAATTTTTCAAGGATGACAAAAATCTGTTAGTGACGACCGATATGGGCACATGATCACCGAACTGTGATAGCCACGTATTAAGGAAAATCAGTTGGAGTATTATTATTTCCAGCAGGATGGCACAACACGATATATGGCAAGGCAGACAACGAATTTATTCAATTCCCCTGCGACTCACTGCTTGTCAAATTATGTTTTTCTGTCTGTGCACGTACCAGACCGAAAAATAAAAAAATGCAAAAATAAACTAAACATTTTTTTCGTGGGCTGGCATTGCAACGCATGTCTGCTATTGAATAGTATTTATTAGATCTGAAATCCCCATAAGAGTTGATAATAAGCGCATTTAAATGAAATGCATGTAGGCCATAGTAGGCCATTTATAGGCTCAAAACTATCTTGCGGCCTAGGAGAGGGTAACTTCTCCACTCTTATTCAAAAAGTAGAGGAAATACATAGAAGATCATACAATGTCACATTCTACCGGGTTTATCGCAATCAGTGAGATGTATGGAATTAAATAAGAATAATTGTAGAATCAGCGCAGGGATGCTAATAGGACATTGTAGATGGCATCATCATCTTACTAGCCTGAGAATATACTCCAATGGAACTTTTAGGTTCTGTAGGGGGATAGACGAAATCGTTAAACATATGCTGGTATCGTGCCCTCCACTGATGCATACGCAGGGCAGACACTAGACATATGTTTCTTCTTGGAAAATTACTTTAAATAAATTTTATATGAGCAACGAAGCTATTCCTGACTGGCAGGTGAACAAAATACTCGTAGGAAAAAGAAATAAAGTATGAAAAACTAGGACGATGGACCAAAATATGTTCCGCATGAGGAGATAAGGATCTGGTATCTAATCTCATCTAAATGGAAGTGGTGAAAAAAATATGTGGAGTTTCGGAGTGTGGCGATTTGTATTCGAGTAATAGTTGTTTTGATTATGAGAATAATAGTTTATCTACCAATAAAGTGCCTGGTGGCGTTTTTTTCTCTACATCCTCGATCATTGCGCTGATCCGTGAAGTGCTTTGTACATTTTCGATGCTATTTGCTGACTGTTACATTCATCCCATGTGTCATATTTAACGAACAGCTTCTTCGTTTTAAGATTCGATGTAAATTTCAACTACATATGCCTTTAAAGCATAAAAGTTAAGTTTTGGTTATGTGTTTGCTCTGCCCAGGAAAACCCAGTCGTATTCGGTACCAGCGTACGAAAAACCAGGCATCTGGCTGACGGCTTAAATTCCACAATGCGAATTTTTTGCTTCGTATGTTGAAAGGAGACAAAATGTTCCCAAAAATAACAATTACTATAACAACACTAACGATTTGTACAAAACAAATATTTACGTTTTCTTATTTTTATTTATTGAAAAGTTGGATTTCAATATATCAGTGTTAACACAGCTTGTAATGCTTTTATCTTACAGCGGCAAACACTCAAATGGCCAAAGGCTGAATTCGCCAATATTGTGGACATTATGACAAGCGTTAATTATTTTCAATAGGGTTAACCGGAGTTGGCAAATATTTGTTTTGCATTTTTTATCAGTTATAATGTCTAAAATTTAAATGTGCATACAGTTAGTCACAAGTGTTTTGACATCTACTAATCTAGCGAAATTCACACGTGTTGCTAAGAAAATAAGCTTTTTTCATTGGTTCCTTTCAATCTTTGATTTTATTAGACTAGTATAAATAACTCATAAGCCAAAAGTAAAAACACTTCCTCACAACTGTCAAAAAAGTCTTCTTACATTTACAGTTAACAGTTTTAAGTAGTATGTTTTAAAAAATTAAATGTGAATCAGTACTTTGTATGACTACCCTGAGAATATAAAGGGTTTTTCAATTGGCGCGGGTCGGTTTTGGCGCCCTGTGGCAGCCATTTTGTTTGGGTGACATCTGTCAAATCTTTTGTTTATTATTCAGTTGTTTATGCCAAATCATCATGGCAAGTTACACGATTGAATAGCACGTTCAAATGATAAAACTTCATTATCAAAATGAGTGTTCATTAACGTAAACGTTGCGCGCATTGCGCCCATTTTTCGGTAGACGTGGTGGCCCTTCCAATTTCTTATGGCCCATATTGAACCATATGGACCCAGACGACATGTGGTTCCAGCAGGGCGGCGCTACGTGCCACACAGCAAACGCCAATTTATTCCATTTCAACATCTACCCGCCCTTATTGAAAAACCCATGTAGCCAGCTTCTCATAGTCGAAAAAAGTATTTTTGAATATCATAGCCCTAGGGTATTTTGTGCCATTCGTCGGAAATTACGGTTTTGTGTTTTGCTAGGCCTTGTGAGTGCTCTTGCAAATTTTGCTTTAAATATGTCCGGAAATTTGCTATTGGATTCTAACGCTATTGCCTTCCAACGCTTTTAATGGCTGCCTCCACACTCCATTGGTTCCACCGTTGTAATACAGCATCACAGAATATCATATCATCCCAGTAGCTATCTGGCTGAGCTAGCTATCCTTTTCAATATTTTTTGCAGAGAGCAAAGACTTCTTTCAAACAACTCGTGAGGTATTGATAGTATTGATTTTCTAAACCTTGGCGGACTGTTTCATGCGTTGATCCTACACTCATCTCTAAACTCACTATCCAGATTTCTTGTCAAAATCTATGGGTTTGCAGCTCTAAAGTTTCTTAACAAACTACATATATTCGGCGCGGTCAAATATTTTCGGTGGCCTTCCACTTGCAGGTTTCGACTCTAGAATATTTTAAATTTTTGAACGATTTATTATGTTATAAATAGTTTGTCGGCTTAAATGAAACATTTCTGAAAACTACTGCAGACTTTTTTCTATTAACATAAATAAATAATTGGTGCGTACACTTCTGTTAAGTGTTCGACTTCATATTTGTGGGGTGCATCTTGATGTTGTTCCACAAATGGAGGGACTTACAGTTATAACCCGACTCCGAACAGAAAATGGTTGTTTTTGCCTACCAAGGAGCGGCCGCTATTAGAAAAGACTTTTTCATTTTCCTGTTTCATGCACAGAGATTCGAACCCGTGTACTCCCGAATGGTAGTCTTGCACCAACCAATTCGGCTACAGAGGCCTTTTCCTATTGTCTAACTGTAATGGGACGACTGAGTCAACTCAAACGAGATCTGTTTTCCAGGCATGTTTGCGTTCTTTATAATTTACGTAGAATTTAATATTTTGATCAATAAATTGTTCTTATCATCATTCTACTATATGTCTGACTGATGACTAACGCATGTGTAAGAACTCAGTGAGATAACAGTATATCAAATCATAGCACAAGATACCGAAAATAGATATGTAAAAACACTGTCTTAGATTCAAAATGCTGATATATGTATATAAATGGTGCGTACACCCTTTTTGAGTGTTTGGCCGAGCTCCTCCTCATATTTGTGGTGTGCGTCTTGACGTTGGGACCTACAGTTTCAAGGGACCACGCCAATCAAGCCAACTCTGAGCGGCAGATATTTTTTTATGATGAGTCTTTTCATGGTAGAAACACACTCGAAGATTTGCCATTGCCTGCCGTGGAGCGACCACTATTAGAAAAGACATTTCTTTGTCTTTCACCGAGATTCGAACCTACGTTCTCTCTGAATTCCGAATGGTAGTCACACACGAAATACTCATAACTTTGTAAATTAATAAAAATAATTTTGAAAGCCTCTACAAATTCAAAAAGAAGCTATAGTTTTGGTTAAAGAAGTGCAAATAACGGGAATATTTTAGTATATCAAAACATTTTCTTGACAAACTGATAATTTGATTTTTTTTTTCATTTTTCCGAGAGTTACTTTACAAATCGAAGAAGCTTTCCTTTTGTTAATTTTGTATCAGTTGATGAATTTATTGACTTCATCATAGTTAGTAGAAGATTTTTGTATGCAAAAAAAAAAACGATAATAAAGACTTTTAAAGAGTATAAAATTTTAAATATCCATAATTTTAACTAAAATAATATTTCGAGAACCGTTTTGCGTTGATTACATTCGGGTAAATGATGCGTGTATTATTTTCTGTAAAATGACACATACAAGAATGAGCTATACAAACTAAAAGAACAGAAAACTTTTGACCGCGAAAGCATGTAAACGATATTTATGTAAATGAAGTGAGCATAGAATGCGCAGGCCGCTTCCGCCAATTTTCCTGTCCCCATGAGCAAACCCATTCCAACCACTGTAAGTGGCAATATTGCTTATGTTGCATAGCTTAACATATGCCTGAGAGCGTTCTACATACTTGAGACTTTCAACACAACGACGCATCGCCAAAATCCCAAGCAGCCAGTTAGTTCCCTTCACTTGGCGGCAGCAAATAGGAGTACGAAAATTTGCAAATTCTTATTTTCACTATTTCTCACGACGGAATTCTTTTCAAGTAACGTCTGTGCCGGAGCGTCATTGAAATATTATTTGCGATTTTCTATTACTTTATTTTTTATGAACATCTGTCGAAGTAGAAGAAAAGAAACAAAGATGCTCTGTAAAAAGAAAAACGACAATTCATCGCGTTATTCGCTTTCTTCGAAGTAAGGAAACATATAACGGGTGCCTCATTAAGGCTGCTTATTACAAACTTGGAAGTTAATTTTAGTTTCCATCGTAGAATATCATCCTTTAATACAACCGTAAGCGTGCATTGTTTGGACTGTTCGCCTTCGAGATTGCGGATGATATTGCGGTAGCATTCGACAACGTTCATTACCGTGAAATGATGAACTACTTATTTCGGCTTGAAATTACTCAAGTCGAATTTTGAAGCGAGATTTAGCTTCCTGCGTGACAATGCAAAAATTCAGCGCGAATAAATTCAAAACAATTAGCTGAGTGAAAGAAAAGTTGTGACGCTCCATGAATGAAATTGAATCGGCACCTTGCCAACATGTCATAGAAAATTAATACAATAAAAACATGGGAACTTTTCAAATAAATACTGCTTTTTCCAAACTTAAAAAAAGGCGGCCTTACAGGGACATCCTGTACATATATTATGTACATAAGTGTACATGTTCTCTTAGTTGTCCTTATTTGTATTTAAGTGTATGTGTATACACGCTCGTCTGGGCGCAGTGTCAAATTAATTCCGCTCCATTTGCGCTAAAATATGCGAAAGAATAATAAATAAAGAAGGAGAAATGCAAAACATTGAAACTCAAAAGGAAAATCGGACGGAGCATTCAACGAAATCAGGAGGGATGTTAACAATGTGTTTATAGGGGTGCACGGAGACCGCTGGCTGGCAAGGTAACGAGCTTTGAAAATACAATCTCGCATATTGTACATTTTTTAGGTTAAGTGCTGGAGCAAGGATTTAATGGTCTAGTGCTGTACTGCCTATGTGCTGCCTGTTCCTTACAAGACACATTTAGAGGATTCCCTAGTTCTCATTACATCTTATAACGTTAAAACAATAATTCTAAAAGATAAGATGTTTTTTGGGCTAAAAGCTAAATTTGCCCTAATCAGCACGGATTCATTCCTACTAGATCTATGGATTCAAACTTGGCTGTTTCTCAGAAGATTGCACATCAGCTTTTCGAAAAGATTTCCTTGTCGACGTAGTATACTGTATAGATTATTTAAGGCTTTTAGTAGAGTTTTGTATTCAGTCCTTGTTAAGAACTCAAAGTTTCTTGGCTTCCATTCCATATTTCTCCCTTGGCTGGCGTCCTATCTCTTGAATTGTAGGTGTGTAGTTGTTGTTGACAGTCTTCACCCATATTCTTTTATCGCGTCATTTGAGGCTGATAAAGTTCTTTCTTGATATACTAGTCATCAACTATTTGTAAATATATGAAAATGCTCTCACGTTACTTTTGCCAAGAGTTTTTCTCCTTTAAAGAAATCTTATTTTATCTTTAATTGTCGTCCAAGTTATTTTTGATACAAAGTTCACTTCTGCTAATCGCATTAATTATAAAGGGTTATCAATTTAGAGGTATTGAATTTTAAATTTAAATAAAATAACGAAAATTTAAATTG
The DNA here is from genome assembly GCF_028408465.1 of Anastrepha ludens. Lineage (NCBI taxonomy): Eukaryota > Metazoa > Arthropoda > Insecta > Diptera > Tephritidae > Anastrepha > Anastrepha ludens. The sequence continues at coordinate 57,472,199 of NC_071501.1, forward strand.
ATTGGTCAATCTTTATTATTTTTGTGTAGAACCATTCATGTCATGATTTTTCAAAAGAATCCCTTTCAAATGTTGGCTGCAACTGCGCCGTAATTCGGCCATCCGTAAACACCTAGTTTGAATGACCCGCTGGAGGACTTCGGTCGGTATCTCGTAAATAAATTTAAAATGTGGTCTTCCAATGCTTCTATCGAAACTGGTTTGCCACAAAGCATTTAAAATTAGCATACCTCTACAAAAAAAAGGCAAAGGTGTGATATTACACGATCTTGGTGGATAATGCACTGGTATGAGACGAGAGATACATGGCTCACCGTAACGACGCGCAGTAAATCCATTGTTTTATGGGCTGTTTGGCAAGTAGCACCATCTTGCTGAAACCAAATGCTGTGGAGATCACGAGTTTCAATTTCCAGAATAGAAAAGTCGTTTATCATGGCGCGATATCGTTCGCCACTTACAGATACATTGGCGCCAGCCTCGTCTTTGAAGAAATGTGCCGATGTGCCGATTATTCCTCCGGCCTATGGCCACTCCAAACGGTAGATGGATATAGTAGCTATTTTGAATGGCTTCGAATTGCTTTTTAGCCTCATCGCTGAATGATTATGTACACCATAAGTTGGCCTGACCACGTGATGAACACTTTTTACAGACCGTCGATTTTCATAATACAGTTGTACGATTTGATCACTCCTTATAATTTCGAAATCTTATGCTACAGCAACAGTACAGAATTTGCAAGTCCTTATACTCATAAAACCTTATTTCTTTGTTCTAAAATGTAATATTTATCTTTCATATGGAGACCTTATCATGCCTGTTATACTTGTATACCTCGAGTTGAACGTATCTAGAAAGTTTTCAATGGCATTGCTCTGCGTCTGCTTTGTTTTCATGACCACATACCCTCGTATCTAAATGCCTGCTTATCAAATCTAAATTTCTGCAATCTCTATTTTGTCTTTATCTTTCGTTTTTCATAATATTCAAGGTGTTGTGAATTGGACTCCCTTCTGGAGCGAATCTATCTTGATACCCCAACTGGAGCGATTCGTAATTTCGGTTTTTTTCCAAATTGGCTTTATAAGAACTCTATGTACAAGAAACTGGCCCACCATGAAAGCTCTGATTTAGTCCAATCTATCAGAAATCTTTTGTGCTTCACCTACTTTCCTTAATTATGCTCATAAGTAGTTGATTGATATTGTTCTGCTGTATATTATTCTTAATTATGAAGACAATTATTAAAACAATTTGTTTTTGTTGACTTATTTTAGAAAAAATATGGTATCATAAGTACAAATAATGAAGTTGTTATTCCGTACTTAATTTAATTTAATTATTTCCTCTAAATGTAGGCCGTTACCTCGTATATACTCGTGGAATCTGGCCTCCGTACTCTTTGCCATTCACTGTGACATTCATCTCGCTAACGATATTTTCTTTTAGTGCTGAGATGCCCTCTGAGTTTGTTTCACAAACTTTACTTTTGAGAAAGCTCAGGCGGTAAGATCGGGAGACCTGGGTGGCCATTGCGTGAGTCTCCAAAACAGCTTTTCAGTTCGTTAAGGAAGAAATCACGCAGTACCGCCATGATTACTCTGGCCGTATGTGGCACTATCTTGAACGAAGAATGTTATCTCTTATTACTGAAAAATATTTGTAAAAATAGAAAATAATTGTTTAGCATGCACCGATAAGAGACACCATCCAAAGAATTGCTTGCTCCCGACGACTTTCAATTGTCTAATTATTTTATGGACCTTTACGATTAATAAACTATCAAATAAACCATTACGAAGCCAATCTCCCCTATTCAGAATTTAAAATAATGTCATAGCAGATCTCCTTGCCTCAGTTAGTAGTTGAGCTGAAAAAAGCTGTAAATAATTGATGTTTAAAATTTAATTATAAGTTCATAAAGCGCTAAGCCTGTGTTTTGCGCTTTATTCTGCGTAATGCGACTTTATAACTGACATAATTACTGTCACGCTTCGGCAGGCAATGGCAAACCTCGGAGTGTTTTTCTGCCACAAAAAAGCTTCTCACGACTTATTTTTCGTAAAGAAAAACCCCCATTCGTTACTGTACTGTAACCCCATTCGCGAAAAAAATCTAGACCCACCACACAAGGAGGAGGAGGAGCTCGGCCAAACATTATTATTATTATTATAATCACCAAGATCTTTTATAAATGAAACACCTCAACAAAATTCACGGGAATTATTTTTTTCTCGCCTTGCTTTTTAGTCTATGACATTGTGTATGAAACATAATTTTCACGTAGTTCTAAAGAAAGAAGTCCAGTGGTGCCAAATCGATTGATCTCGGTGGAGATTGGACCCCGTTGCTTCATGCGTTGTGGGAAGTGGCGCGCTCTTGTTGAAACCACGTATTGCTCAAGTTCATAGCAATTCAATAAAAAGCTTATTATCATGTCACCAAATAGTAACTTGTTGTGGGTGCATAGTTTTTTCTTTAATTATGGCCAAAAATCTTAGCTGTTATTACTTAATTTTTATTCTTATTTGTAAAATTTACTTTTGTAAATAAACTTTATAAAATAATACTAATAATATCTCATTCTTGCAGAATGAGCATTTTCATGGCATATATGGATCACATTTATGCATTCTTCAACAGAGTATCGCTCAAGGACTAAATTTTCCTGGCTTATTGTACCAATTCCATGGAAAAAGCTCAGTATACCGCAAATAAGTGTTGTCAAAGATCTGCATCACGCTTGAATCTCACAACATTTCTAAACCACACTTGGATGCGTACATGGGCTCACGACTATATGAGCATGCATGTTTGTTGTTTGGCTTCTTTGCACATACCTCTCTAGGCTAAAAATGCAAAATGAAACAGCAGAATAAATAGCCATACACTGGGGCTTCGCAATGATTTCTACTGGACTTCTTCTTCTTAATTGACGCGATAACCGCTTACGCGATTTTAGCCGAGTTTAACAAAGCGCGCCATCCGTTTCTTTCTCGTGCTAACCGGAGCCAGTTGGACAGACCAAGTGAAGCCAAGTCCTTCTCCATCTGATCTTTCCAACGCAAAGGAGGTCTTCCTCTTCCTCTGCTACCACCAGCTGGAACCGCATCGAATACTTTCAGAGCCGGAGCGTTTGTTTCCATTCGGACGACAAGGCCCAGCCAACGTAGCCGCTGGATCTTTATTAGGTGCGCTATGTCTATGCCGTCGTAAAGCTCATACAGCTCATAGTTCCATCGCCTGCGATATTCGCCGTTGTCAACGTGCAAAGGTCCAAAAATCTTACGCAGAATCTTTCTATCAAACACTCTAAGCGTCGCTTCATCGGATGTTGACATCGTCCAAGCTTCTGCCCCATACGTTAGGACGGGCATGATGAGAGCCTTCGTCGTGAGAGGACTTTACTGCTCAGTTGCCTACTTAGTCCAAAGTACCACTTGTTGGCAAGAGAGATTCTACGTTGGATTTCAAGGCTGACATTGTTATCGGTGTTAATGCTGGTTTCTGAATAAACGAACTCTTTTACAACCTCGAAAATTATAACTGTCAACAGTGACGTAGATGCCGATTCGCGAGTGGCCGACTGTTCGTCAGCAGTCGCTTCGCTGCTTTTTCTCCTGGTGTGGGCCGCGTTCCCTGTCTGTTATACAGCCGAAACATTTCATCTGCCAAGAGGTTTAGGGGTATCTTTCTCGCTATTACGCAGATTGCATCATCAGACACCGTTCTGTACGCGCAAGCTATACGCAGCGCGCCTTGCCTGTATGTCTGGGTGACTTCCCGTAGATTAGACTTTTTGGTCCCCGCCCAGATAGGTGCTGCATACAGAATTATAGAGTCAGCAACCAATGACAGTAGCCATCTGCAATTTCCCTGGAACTTACAATTATTAAATGCTGCCTGAAACAAAGTCTCGTGTCGATCCAGACCCCAAGATATTTGATCGCCTTTTTCGAAACTATACGGTGTGTACCTATGTTCAGCTCAAAGGACTTTCGCCCTCCAGCACTTATTAGGACTGCCTCGGTTTTGTTGCCGGCTAAATCTAACTTAGCCTCGTTAAACCATTGTTGCACTCCCGTGGCAGCATCGTTGCACTTTTCCTTTAAGTGGTCAAGTTACCTATCAACTACCACCAGGGCAATATCATCGGCGTATCCCACAATTTCGGCGTTTGAACGGAGCTTCACCTTCAGGACTGCATCGTACATGTTGTTCCACAAAGTTGGTCCCAGCACTGAACCTTTTGGTACACCACCTTGTACGTTTTTTGTCCATTTTCAGTTTCATATCGCAGAATGCGGTCACTTAGATAACTACAAGGTAGGCTAGTACATTGAAACCTTAAAAGCATTTCTAACATCTCTGGCGATCACAGCGCAGAACTTTCTTGCCGATTTGTGAGTCCTCTGCTTCCTGTAGGGGAAAGAGTACTGAAACTATTTTTTTCAGCGCGGTTGTTAAGGCCGATGATGTCCACGTTGGCACAGTTGCCCTTCCATGACACACGAAAAAGGCTAGGACATATTTCCACTAATAGGAAAAAAAGACTACAATGCAAAAATTTACAAAAAATGTACGGAAAAAAAGAGCAACAGCCATCTCGAAATATGAATAAGAACAATACAGCATTGAGGTTAAGGGAAAAATGGAAAACATTAACAAATTTCGCGGTTTATTGCCTCGATGCAGCAGAGACTTCTTTACGCGGATTCTGTTTCAGAGTACATTTTCAATTTGTTTTTATATCCAACATCTATAATCCGCAATTCCGCATGCAGTGTGTATTTTGCTCCATACTTCTCCAAGTACGTATTTATCACATTTTATTCTTGCCACATGTTCAGCGCGTTTTTATTATATTCCACTCGTAGACCGTGCTAACGGTCGTGGTGATGAAGCATACGACTCACCCCGCCTTTAATATTACGAGGCGAAATTAGGGAGATTTGTGCAAAACAGCATAACAAATTTCGCAGCGTTTCGAGCTTAGAATAAATTCGAAAAGTTATGGCTGTGCTGCCCCCCGCTTCTATCGCTGTAGGTGCAAAAAACGCCTGCGGTTTAACGGCAATCCAACTGCTGGCTGTCTGATCGCATGCAAAAACTCTTTACCACCAAGGAGAATGCCTTCTACGCAAGCGAAATCATTTCGCCCATCCACTTCGAAGGGCACGAACAGCATCTACTTCTTATATATTATAATTTTATTTTATTATACGCTTATCCTTTCCGTTGAGTTCTTTTCGTGTTCAACTTCTTTGGCGTTCATAGCAAAAAGCGAGAAGTTTATGTATCATATTTGCCAGCATCTTTGAGTATTCGTTGCCCTCTCTCAGTGTTTAGTGCTAGGCGCATTGGCATAGGCAGCGTAACTACTTCTTTATATTGACTGTTTTCGCCTTTGACTTTGGGAATAAAATTAACTGCAATTTATGCACATGTGTGTGTAGAGTTAATACCGTTATTATCCTTATAGGCTCATATTTTCGAATATTGGGCTCTAAATATCTTGTTGGGTGGATTAGTGTTAAATAAAACTGATTTTGATTGAACCAGAATTTTAATACGAGTATACAATGAATATTAAATGCCTGCGCGGCTCTTTAGTGCTTTAAGAGCTTTAAAATTGAAATGAAAAAGTTTAAATGATTAAAACAAAGCGACAAAGTAAGTAAATATTGATTCATTCTCAATGTTGTGAGATGCAATTTTTTATTATTTTGGCCATAGAAAACTCATTTAAAATTCTAAAAGTGTAAGCATATCAGTGAACTTTTGACAAAATAGCTTTTGTATTTATTTATTTCAAGAAGTTGTTTTTTATTACCGATTATTATTCATTTTGTAGAAGCATTGCACAACTGCACTTAGTATATATTTCAAGAAATGATTTCCTACTGACTTCTACAACTAAAGATTAATAACATTATATACATAAGTAAATTACAGATTAACGTCTAATTAAACCAAAATATAGAGTTCAATAGCATAGAAAACTATTTCTTTTAAACTGAGAAATCTAGGAAGTTAAAATTGGGCGTCTCATTAAGAAGTGCAGGTGAAGTGCACGTTCAAAAGGAGCATAACGAACATAATTTATATTGAGCTTATTTGGATGGAAAAGAAGATCGTTACGAAGAATTCTTGGAGGTATGAGGAAATTAATACCTTATAGCAGAAATGGCAATCAACGTCACCCTTAACCAACAAAACAAACGAGAGAGCAAGATTCGATTTGCGTTTATATTAATCAGGATTTTAAGAAATACTTCTAATAAGATTTTATTAAAGTGGATTGCCAAGACAATATTTGAAATGACGATAAGCATCTGAAATACAAGTTTTAAACGGTAGAAAGGGCTAAGTCGACTTAAGCCGTTTAATGAAAAGCCCGCAAATATGATGCATTCATGTGTAAGCATTCGTGACGGCTATTTGGTATATGCTCATATAAGAATTTATTTATTAAAGACGATTCCTCTAAGTCCTTTCACCTTCTCCGCCCTTCACATATATCAGAGTTTTACATTTTATCAGAGTTTTTCATGCGAAACACATTTTTCATGCTTTCCTCAATAACTTCCTAAAGTATTTACGCAGAAAAATATTCTGCACTAGAACGTCTCGCTGGCATGTATGATACATTAAGGAAGATCGTTAATGTTTGGATATTTTTTTTTTGCTTCGTTTCGTAATGACATAACAATGATAAGTTGCCTTTATATGAGTTAAGCAAAATCCTAAAAGGTATGCTTCTAGACTAACATTTTGAGATACCCCCAGCTTAAGCAAATTTGGAATAATAACTCAAATTTAATACATAAGCGATTTTAAGTTGTATGTTTTTAATTTGTTTTTATATCTTTACATTACTAAAGAAAAATAATTTAAATAATAAAAGTACTGAAGTGCTAAACTCGGTTCAGACAAAACTTTATATACCCGCGCACTTTTAGTAAAATTAAATTTTGTTTGGTTGTAAATTTTTGGAATCGAACGAACTCATAGACAGTGAGAGTTATAGCTCGCAACATCAGATGTATCAGATTTACTTACTGCCGTGAAATACCGTCAGAAACATGAAAATGTTGCTGGCAACATTGATTGTCAAACAAGAAGAAACGTCAAATTTCGTAACATAGCCTCAGGAGCAATTGGCAAATTTTAGTGAGAAAAGTGTTTTTAAGCAAACTAATACTCATACAAATATATTGACATAAAAAAATATATAGAAAATTTTCTTCCACTCTTTGCAAAAAAGTTGTGCCTAAAATTTCTGAATGGAACTTACGTTTTACATATTTTCTAGTCGAAGACAAAACCTTTTCATGGTATGATATAAAAATTGAATTCCTATTATTTGTAAGTGAACCGTGTGTATGTATGTATATTTTGTTGTTGATTAATTGAAAATCTACCGCATTTTACTCGACTCTACCCCACTTTTTTCTCTATTCTACGTATAATGAAAAATGTGCACACGGCTAAATATAGCAGTAAATTACCTTAGTAGGCTGTGAAAACGTTTTGAATCGCGGTGTAGTTGCAAGTGTACGTATATATAAGTACATATATGTATGTATCTGCATGCCTATGCATACATGTACGTAAATTTGCGATGTTAAAATGAAAAGGTTGATTTTGCCCGTTTTTTCTAATGTTTTGGGGGCCATTTTGAACATAATAATAACAATACTTTGGAGCTTAAAATTGATACAATACTCGTAAAAAATTCATTCCACCCTAATACAAACGCATGATAATAAATCTCGGCGATATTTACTTTTTGCATTTTTTTTTTCAAATTTATTTAGCGAGCAAAAAAAAAATAAAATTTAATTTACTTCACATGTGGAGGATATGTAACAAAATAGTAAAGTGAAAAATATATATAAAATTTCCATACGCAAAAGAGAAGGCAGCGGCACTTGCAAAACATGAGCTATGACTGCATATGAACTGCGAGCAGTCTGTCGTCGGATAAACTAAAATCTAAGCATTCATACATCACATCACAGCGCATTAAGCCCGGTGTTTGCAGCCATGCCATGCTTTTCAGCATTCGTAAATTTCTATCTAAATTCAGAAGAATTTAGTTACATTCATTTTCTCATTTTACGCAACTTTTTTGGAACTTATTTTCCTAGTGCCACACAGTCGCTTCGCATATATGTTCAGCTTGACCTCAACGTCCTGAGCTCAAGCCTTTTATGCAACCGTCCGTTCACTGTACGTTGGTTTCGTCATTTAATCTGGCTGTCGTTTTTGTTGTTTTCGTTGTCGTATCGCAGAGAAATGTTGAGTTTTGCTTGAAAGTTGATAAAATTACATTCCGGCATCCTTGAAAAATAACTCATTTCATTACGGTCTACGATTGCATATTCCAACCATAGTCCTGCCAAATGGCTAAGCCATGCAACAACAAAAAGTGTAGAGGAGGTTTGCGTTGAACAGGAATATGGAGAATGCACGTTGAAGTATGTGCCACATTGCGGTTTGATCTTGAATTAAGGAATGTGGTTATGTTGGAATGCTGCGCACGCAATTATTTGAATGCAATGCACATCCATACATACATACACATACACATATAGACACCAATGTAACTATACATAAGTACATAGAGGGGCGGATATAGAGGGAAGCTTTCGGGTCTCAACACCTCTTTCGGTGGTGTGGCTAACTAACTTTTATTAGTTTATTGAGTCTTGTTGGCCGAGGGATTCTTATAATGAGTATTGCGGGTAGGCGTAGAGAGTGATGCAAATCGTAGCTGTAGTATGCATGCAAAGTGCCCTTTCAATTATCATCCCACAAGCCATTGAGAGATGCACCGATTCGCTGAGCTGTACTTTTCCGCTTTCATTAAAATTAACTTCAAGCCTATTTGGTATTTATTTTAGAAATTTAAATAACAGGATTTATAATAAAAATTGAGTGTAGTTAATCGATGAATATAATAACCAACATTTTGTTTGCCCGTTTTATTATGCAAGTTAAGTGTTATCTCAGTTAAAGCGGATTAATAACTTATGCATGACTGTTAGAGCTGTCCAAATATTTGTTAATATTATTTCGACTCACGTACTTTTGTTGTAAAAATTAACCAGTGACTAAATCCCTAGCAATTTGATAGCAACTTGTTCAACTTTTTAAAACCGATTGGTTTGTGCGAGACTATGATTCGAAGGAATCGGGTTCGAGGCCCACTGCAGAGATAGAAATTTAAATTAAATTATGAAAAAAAAAAACGAATTGCTGTTAGCCCTCGGATGTCAATAGCGAACCTCCGATATTCCCATTTGTGGAAGAATATCAAGAGAATACCACAAAATGCAGGAGATGCTCGGCCAAACGCCTAAAAAGAATGTGCGTGCTTGCAAAATTTAAGCAAAATATTTATATTTTTATTGGTCGGAATTTCAAAAAAAGCAGAAGTTAAGGAGTATATTCGTACTTGCTGTATTACTTTAAGATATCTTTATTCAAGATTTAGATGCATACGAAGTTCGTTTGAAAACTTCGTGCAAGCTCAAAGAGTTGTTACTACTGAAGCGTATCGAGGTTGTGTTAAGTTAGCATACCAAATTTCAGCCAGATCGGTATTTTTCTTTGTGTTTGGCATTCGTTTGACTCGAGGAAGTCCAGTGGTTTTCTTTTTCCATCACGACAACGCACCATTTCACGCCTCAGCAGTTATGGTCGCAAAATCGATGGAAATAGGGTTTCTACTAGTTCTCCTTCCCTACTACAGACTTGGGCCCTCGGATCCCTCTGACTACTATTTGTTCCCAAATTTGAAGAAATGGCTGGCGGAAAAAAGATTTTTTTCAGACTTGAGAAATAACATTGTTAGGAAAGGATTCGCATTGGACGAAGTGTATACGCCTAAAAGGAGACTATGTCGGAAAATATATTAGAAAAGGTTTACCCCAAACAATTAAGTAGTTTTTATTTTTACTTGGACGTTCCAGACCCCTGTAAATTCGAGAAAAATCTTTACCCTATTCATATTTTATTAGCCTATTACTTTCATATATGAGTAATTCGTTTCCAAAGTTGTCACAAACTCTCTGTGTTCGGCCCGAAAATGTTAAGTATAAACTTTTGTGGGAAACAATTATTTTTTATTTTCCAAAACTCACACAACTCAAAACTTGTCGATCAAAATTACGATTTTCAAGTAAGGTCATGCAAAATACGGGCCGGACCGAGCTCTGAATACCCGCGCACATTTTAGTAAAATTTAATTTGTGCAGCCTCTTGATTTTTGGAAACAAACAAACTCGTAGGCATCAGATGAAGAAATAAAGATTTAGTAGTGACATCTAAAAAGGGGTCATGGGTTTTGTCCGATGTAATAATATCTAAGTTGAATCTAACGTTTACCAAGGTTGGGTGAGTTGTATAAGCCCATTATCGAGATACGTGCATTTACTTTAAAACGAGTGTGACTATACCTTTTCTCCCATATTTTTCTTTCATTGTATTTCCTTCTTTTGGGTCGTCATTTCTACCAAATTTGAATAATTTTACGCCGTATGTAACAAAAGTATTTATTTGGAAGTACTGTTATTTCGAAGGAGGGCATAGTTATTGATCGATTCCGCCCATTTTAAACATAAATTGAAGTTGTGTCAAAAAGTTGAGCTTCGCAAAAATGTCTAAACTTTTTCTCAATTTATACTACTTTGTATTATCATAAGAGCGGACGAAAATTTATTTTGGATATCATATATAGAATGAGGGCCGCCGTAGCCGAATGGGTTGGTACGTGACTACCTTTACAAGCCCTTTAATAATAGGGGCAAAGTTAAAGTAATTAGATTTAAATACAACAACATGAAAAAGATGATAAAAACCGTAGCATGCTATTGATTACATTGAAGTTTATCTACTGAAGGAGTGTCGGACAGTCAATTAAGGCATTGATTATATCATAAATATGTAAACATTAAAGATTGAATGGGCACCATAAGACAGAACAAGGTCGCGTTCTTTCAGCGTGGAAGTTATAGAATGATATAGTGGGGGCTCCTGAAGGATATTAGTTTTGTTCGAGTTATCGTGCACGTGGGTGGACGGACAAACGAACTTTTTTAATCATTTTGTGCACGTTGGTGTATACCACCTTGATCAAAAAATTTACGGAATATACTTATACAAGTATAATAAGAAAATTCAAAACACAAATTTATTCCTTAAAAGTGGTACTGTCGCTTTCAGAGTACTCACCATTTACTGTAACGAACTTATACCAACGTTTGATCCAGCTATCGAAATATTTCCTTGAACTCTAATTTCACGAAAGCCATGAGAACCGTCTTCGATTTTTCCATTACTTCCTTTCGCGTTCCCCGTAGTAATTTTTTGACTCGATCAAACAGGTAATATCAGGTAAATACGATGTCTGTTGGATGGTGTTCGTTTCGTTCTTGGATAATCACGAATAATTATGTCACTGTGCCCTAGTGCAAATTGGAGAATTGATTCACGCAAACGTTTCATGTCTCATAACGCCCATTTAATAGTTCTTATTAACTGTCTGGCCTTCTGGCAAAAAATCGAGGCGTACAATAAGACGTGTTTCTTGGTCTCAGCTCGTTCGAGCTCTCCACTCACTCACCTGATGTCTGGATTGCGTGTCGAACTCATAAACCCGCATTTCGTCTCCAGCAATGATGCATTTGATGAATGTTGGGTCGGATTAAGCCTTGATAATCACGTCTTTAGCGATATCACCGCGGTCTCTTTTTTGCATGGAATTCAGTTTCTTTGAGACCAATGACCAACTTAGCAGCAACAGAGCGCAAGCTGTCTTGACCGGATCTATAAGCAATGCTCAAGCACTCTGCCAATTCTCTGATGGTTAATTTGCGATTATTGATCAAATTTTCTTTCACTTTATTTTCGATGAACTCAGGATCACTTCTGAAGTGTTCATGCCACTCGCAAACGGCTATTTCCTTTAGACTATTATTACCGAAACAGTCTCCCAATATTTGTAAGATTTTCGAACCATTGAATCTATTTTTAACGCAAAACGTTATACAAACTCGTTGTTGCAAATTCAAGTCCATTTTTTAAACTCTCAAAAATCGAAAATACGTGCAGAGTAAATTTACTAACTGAGGCCGCCAATGTCATGATGACCTTGCAATACTCGTATACATTCATGTACAGAATCAGTTGGATGACCCTCATGAAATTCGTTCTTCAGTGATATGCAAGCACTATGAAATTCGGAAATCCAGTGGCAGCTAGAAATGGTGCTTTATCACCACAAGTTCAGGAGAGATAGTTTAATCCGATTTGAGATCATAACAAATGATCTCAAATTTTTCAATACTGTTTGTGTGCGCATAACAAAAGGATCTGACCATCAAACTTTATAATGGCATAGTCGGATCACGTATTACATAACAAAATGTCCCATTCTGTTGGCCTGGCTTATTAATTCTTATACTTTGTCAATTCTTATAGTTTGCGATAAAGTCATAAAAGCTATTCAAATAAAAACGAAGAGCATTTAATAAAATCTTCTAAAGAATATTTTAATAACAATTTGACAGCTCACCTTAAAGTTTTCCGATCCTTTATCACCACCAACAGCCCTCTGTACTTAGTAAATAAATGCTTTAAAAAACCAGTGGACTGCGACGCGTCAAAACTGATTTTCATCAGCCCGAATGTTCAAACACTCAAGAGGCCGACCACTCAACCAACTATGCTTTTGTTCATTTACCCGCTTTTGTCCCAATCCAAACCCTTCGGTCAAACTCTTTATCCGGCCCTTCAGCAACCAATGACTTTTTCAACACACTACTTCTTTTTCAAGTTTTCATCATTTTTGCGATTTTGCATTTTTGGTAAATTTTTTGTTTCTTTTTTAATGCCCCTTTTTTCCACCATTCTGTTATTTTTTTATGTACTTTGTGTGTAATTGCGTTTTTTGAGCGGCTTTTTTCGTTTTCATTCGCTAAAACAATGCAGCACCCGGACTGGTCTGGTATGACCGGTCCTTGCTTGGTTTTATTAAATGTGTGCCCGGTCAAATGGTCGAGTGGACGTTAGTGAGTTGCTGACGAGGTCAAAAGTTGAAAAATTCCGTTAACAAAACTAATTTACTATTGCGTTGGAAGCATAAAAGTCTCGCACACTCACAAAACTTTACATTTGGTGGTTCAAATTTTTTACATTTCTGTGCGCAAAGTTCGACGTGCACTAATAAAATAACCTATGTGTATGTGGATGCGTGTATGATACAGTGTGGGTGGACTTGAGTATGTTAGCGGAAATTGTTGTTTAAAAATAATCAGAATTCATTTTAATCACAGTGAGTACTTGTTTGCTGGCCACCTCTTACAGCGCTGCACCATCGACGCCCCTCTACCTGTGAGTAGGGAGTCCAGTTTATTGTTATTGTTTTCGTTGCAATTACTTTTATAGATTTTGCATACATGAATGTACATTTGCAAGTGTTGGTTGCCCATGCATTCATGTGCTTATACATTAGCAGCTTTCATGTTTAACTGCCGTGGTTTTTAACCGTGATGTTTGTTGTTTTTAATGGTTTATTTGCTGTTATTGTTAGAGCATGAATAGTATGCAGTGGCAACGGGAGCTCAAATCCCAAGCAAACACGTTAATGCTTTTATTATGCAAAAATTGCCAATAAGGTACGCAAAGGGCTCACAAAGAGAAGAATCCGCAGGGCTGGCGCACAACCCAAGAACTCATATACACACTTATGTATGTATTTGCACCTGTATACAGAGTGTTTGTTTGCGCAGAAACCAACCAGAGTTGCACGGTTTGGGAGAAGATTATTCGCTCTATGTCAGGGCAATTCAATTCTATCTCAATACCCAATTTTTGATGACTCGGTCCAATATGTGCAGCGTTATTCCAGCAATAGTGTCTCAAATATAGGTATCGATCTCATCCAAAGTAGTTGGCTTGTTAGCGTTGGCTGATTCCGATAAATTGTTTAAATTATTTCAGCTCGTTCAGCAAGCGGGAAACAATACATGTTGCATATTTTGATTATTTGGTATAGAAAACTGCTGAAGGATTATGAATTCGGAAAAAGTTTATAATGCGGCAATTCGCTTATCCTAATCTTAAATCCACTCTAACTCTTGACCAATTGTGTTGAAAATTCCCAAAAAACGAGTTTTCTATCTACTCTGCAACTCTACGACCAACCCATTGGTCCTACAATTACGTGGAAAATACGCTGCTTTGACAGCACAGTGAGCAAAGACTATTTCCGTACAGCACTTACATATAGTACTTTAAGGCTCCAGCTCTTAACATATGCATATACGCACATACAAGTACTTGCACGTACAGAGTATAGAGTTTGCACAAAACAGGGGCTAGCGAAAGTTGACTAAAACATCCACACGGCACGGAGAACGTACCTTCCCTCATGTATGTACTGGTATTATGATAGTATCGGGTGGTCAATTAGAAAACAGAAATAAAATGAGCAAAACGCAATTGTTTTTAGTATTCCATATTGTGGTTTTAAAAACATTCGCATTATTTATGGAACATGATTTCCATCATGCGCCTGGAACATGCTTTCATTTGTGCGTCTCCTCATATTCTGGACGGTGATGGCTAATAACAGGGCCACTGCGTCATCCTGCTGTAATCATGCATTGGCTTCTCCATAATCATGGACGAGTTGTCCGATCCCCAAACTGAGAAACGGTTATGAAGTAGCTGGTGCGCGAAATACTGAATTGTAGACTTTCCGCCACAGCAATCAGAAAATTTTGTTCACTTGCAGCCCAGTGTCATGAACTTTTGCACAAACTTGCATACAGCACGAGCAATGGGTGCTGAAATTCGTCCAGCTCTTTTCCTCAATAAACACATTGTATGCAGCTTCACGGAAGTGCCATACTGACTGACAGAAAAGATATGATTCAAGAAAATACCGTCGCATTTGGAACACCCGTTACATGTACGCATTCATATGTTAATTGCGTGGCGTGCGTGCAACCACAGTGCGAACAATGGTAATTTATGTTAACCGGAAATGCGGTATAATGAATGCAAATGAATTGCATTTGCAAAGCAGCGCTCTTTGTAGTTGTTTTTTGCAAATGTGTCTATTTTGCTTGGGTTGTTGTTCTGCGCCGTCGCCGGCTTGCTTGCTCACTGGGCAATGTGAATGTCGAGACAGTCAGTTGGCGCTTAATTTGCAATCCTTATTGCTTACACAAACATTTCTATCCTCACACCGATTGAGTGCAAGTGCCACAATGAGGGCGAAGTTATGAATGGGTCTCCGACAAAAATACCAACAACCAACTCAAATTGCACAATTAACGACATTTCATGGTGGATCGAAAGGGAAATTCTGTTCCTTTCATTTCCCATTTATTGCCGGATTAAAAAAATTTCAATTATGCATTTATTGGCGATGGCGAAACTGTTTAACGAAAAAATATATTAGATTATGAGCAATTATGGGAAACACAGCGCAGGAAAAGAAAATTTTTGAGTAACCAATTCCAATTTACTGGTACTGTAACCTTTAATGAAATTTTTACTCTAGTTGAATTTAATATTTCTGAAATTTTAGTATAGTAGTATTTCTGATAGTTTAGCATCATTTTATCTTGCCACTTATAGTTCTTACGTATTTGAAATCATGGCTGGCAGGCACTCCGCCGAAGCACCGTAATCGTCGAAAGTTTGAACAACTCTGAGAAATATTGCCCCTAAATGTGCTTCGTTCGGTTTCATTATTGAAAATCAACTTCTACTTGTCTACAGGTGCACCTATAATAGGACTATGAATAAGTTCGTGCGGTTTTTTTTCGAAATTTGAAACTTTATTGACGTAAAATGGTTACAAATTTAATATTCAAAATATTGTCCATCGCTTACTACTACTTTTTCCCATCTTTCTGGCAATTCACGGATTCCCTTTGTGAAAAATTCGGTCGGTTTTGCCGCAATCCACGAATCGATCCATTTTTTGACTTCATCGTAATTACGGAAGTGCTGGTCAGCCAGGCCATGTTGCATCGATCGGAAGAGATAGTAATCGGATGGCGCAAGGTCTGGACTATACGGCGGGTGGGGTAGGACATCCCATTTGAGCGTTTCTAAGTATGTTTTGACCACTTGTGCAACATGTGGCCGAGCATTGTCATGTTGCAAAATAACTTTGTCGTGTCTATCGGCGTATTGCGGCCGTTTTTCTCGCAGTGCTCGGCTCAAACGCATCAATTGTCGTCGGTAGACATCCCCCGTAATCGTTTCATTCGGTTTCAGTAGCTCATAATACACAACACCCAGCTGGTCCCACCAGATACACAGCATAACCTTCAGGCCATGAATATTCTGCGCCGACGTCGATGTTGAAGCATGGCCAGGGTATCCATACGTTGCCCGACATTTTGGATTGTCGTAATGGACCCACTTTTCATCGCCAGTCACAATTCGATGCAAAAAACCCTTTCTTTTGTGCCGTTGAAGCAGTTGTTCGCATGCCATAAAACGGCGTTCAACGTCTCTTGGCTTCAATTCATACGGCACCCAATGGCCTACCTTTCGGATCATTCCCATGGCTTTTAAACGTTTGGAAATGGTTGATTGATCAACTCCCAAAGTTTTTGCAACCTCTTCTTGCGTTTGAGCCGGATCTTGATCGAGCAATTCCTCCAATTCGGTATCCATGAACTTTGGCGGCGCACCCTCGCGTTCTTCGTCTTCCAAGCCAAAATCACCACTTTTAAAGCGTGCAAACCACTTCTGGCACGTTCGCTCAGATAGAGCATGCTCACCATAAACTTCCACCAAGATACGATGACTTTCGGCTGCTTTTTTCTTCATATTAAAATAATGAAGAAGAATTCCCCGCAAAAACACATTATTTGGCACGAAATTCGACATTTTCAAGTGTGGTAAAAATATTGTTGTTTACGCTTCAAATAAAAAACTTATACTGACGTTTGTGCCTTACGACAGTAGCTCTCCAATGAATGTTTGGAAATGTGGATCGATGGAATAATAATCAAGTTACGCCATCTGTTGTAAAACCGCACGAACTTATAAATAGACCTATTATTATAATAAAAAATACTAGACGTAACTGCTAAAATAAGTAAAGACTTAAACTGCCAACAACACTGGATTATCAAATCCAAAATTAAGAATTATATTATAAAAAAATAAAAATAACAATAAATTATATATGGCAAGAGAAAAAGCAGAGAAAAACAGATACAATTAAAAGAAGGCTTGATGTAGGGTGGTGGCACTTGTTTCTAGTACCTTATAATTTTAATATAATCATTTATATTTACTCTATTAGTAAATAAAGAAATTCTATGCATTTTAAAAAAGTCTCAATGAATTTGGATTTTTAAGAATCAACAACAAGTGCTAATATCAGTTACTTTATTTTTTTGGGGTCCAGCTCAAAGAAAGCCCAAAAACCAGTTTCAGAGCCACAGAGATTTTCTTCGATAAGTTAGACTGCCGAATATATATAATTTATTAACTAATCTAGAAACGTTTCCCAAAACAAATTGGGAGAATGAAGAAAAAGCGTTATAAGAATGGATATTTTTAAGATAAAAGTTTGATAATTTAAGTGATAAATCTACATTGACACCCGATTTCTTTAAACTACCTTAATCTTTATGACTAGACACAAACGATGGTCATTCTTGCATGAGCTATATTTTATAGGCACATAAGCCAAAATCCAGAAGTTTCGACGATGACAACCTTCGATGAGGCGTCCCTTGAAGTGTTTGAGAGAAAGATTATGCGGAAGATTTTGGGAGCTTGGCACATTGGTGATGGCGAGTATCACAGGCGTTGGAACAATGAGCTATATGAGCTTTACTACGACATAGAGATAGTGCAGCCGATAATGATCCACCGTCTCCATTAGCTGAGTCATGTCGTTCGAATGGATACAAATGCTCCGGTTTTAAAAGTATTCGATGCGATACCAGCTGGTGGTGGCAGAGGAAGAGGAAGACCTCGTCTGCATTGGAAAGGTCAGATCGAGATTCTCTCAAAGCAAATTTCCACAATTTTGAAACGTTGTCCTCATGATTTGCCAAACCTTACTGAACAGAATGTCAACACAGCTAAAAATAAACCTGATCATATACAAGGTGTGTCATCTAACTTTTGTAACTTAAAATAGCTTTAATTAAGAAATGAATGTTTTGACGTGATAACGTCTTATAATAAGATGTAGCCAGCTGCACGCCCCAAAAAAAGCGGCGTTACCTTGCTCATGCGGCGTTATCTTGCTTGAACTGCAGGCGAGAGCGCGGAACGAACGACAAAGAGGCACAATCGGCCCCCGCGTTCGGCAACGTTCGACATCTGGCTCTCTCCTACTTGAGTGAGCATATATGTATATGTATGTATATGTATGTATATGCGCATATGTAGGTATATAAATTCACATACTTGTATTTGCATATGCCTTCTTCCTGTGTGCATGGTAATGAACCATTTCTCTGTTGAGAATAGGAGATGATAGGAAAAGTAGGAAATGAAAGGGAGTGTTTCGAGTGTAAAGTGTCTTGAAAAGGCAAATCGATGATGTTGCCTCTTAGTGTTGTTGACTTATTAACGTCTGATGCACAATCGAAATTGAACATATCTTTCATGAATTTGATAAATGTTTCGTCATTTTTTTCGTTTGTGTAAATGTAACTTGATCAATTCCATTGCGATTCCATTTATCTCCTTCTTTATATCCATACGAAATATCTATCAAACAAATAAAATTAAAATTTTCTTTTGAAAAATGCAACCATTCCATCAATATTTTCTTATGACGTTGTCACGTTAAACTATCGTCAGTAAACCGACTTTACAGACAACCTCTTTTTTTCAATTCAGGTTTTTGTTTGAAAGTACAATTATGTTATTCATCCCTCAGCTGATCTTGCAGCCACCGATTTTATGCACAGCAAAGGTAAGAGATGTTGAACTTCGGAGTTCGACGCCAAGTAATGTGCTTGGTTGTTCTTGCACACTTTCAGCAGCAAAAGAATTTGTTTCATCTGTAAACACTGTACGAGCACAAAAACGTGTTGTTGTATACAATAGAAACGCGGTATCTATATATTTGATATACAAATTGCAAGGAAGGTCTGCCGAATTAAGAACGTAATTTTCTCGTAGTTTCGGAAGGTAATTCATCAATTGCAACTAAACCACAGATGTTAACCTAACTTTCTATCTGAATACCGTTTTATTTTAGTTGACACTTTAAAAACAATCAGTAGTTCAAGTTTCAAACGTTAGATGGTCCACCCTATATATTTTTCCTTTTGGAAATTTTCATTCCTTGATTTTACTAATCCTTTGCTGTCAATATTGGCGTTACTCATTGTTCTTCAGTTAATACTTTTTAGTTCTTACCTAAGTCACGAATCTATTTTGCGACTCAATTCTGATTTTTTTATGCTGCTGCACAGGCATTGGAAGCTTGAAGGAAAACCGCAAAACACAAAAACAATATGATTAAAATTTGCATATGGCATAACTGACTTATTTGCTGTTTTACCGACCCACCGCATCTACATACACAAGCATACTGTTTACTTTATTTAGGCGGTTGGCATTAATTTAGGTGCAATCCTCTTCACCGCATTAACCGCTTTCCCTCAGGTTTTTTACATGAAATGGGTTGGTTTTCAAAATACCTTCGAAGAAAATTGTATGGTATAGAGAAAAACCGCTGTACTCGGCTATCATAAATTGCATGGGCAACTAAATTTCCTGTGAACTCGACCTTTGCTACAGTTGGCTTTTTCACTCTTTGACACTCCTGCTGGAATATGGGAAATTCAAATACTAGTACTTACTTACACAGAAATATACTCACGAATATAATTAATTCGAGGTACATTTGTAAAATGCTATGTTTTTATATAAGTATAAATATAATGTATTCATACATAAGTCATTTGCCTCATAGATAAAGTATGTGGGCAAGAGGTAACGCTCTAAAATGATTCGAGGCTCTATAAACAGGGAGGCAGGGTGTCCGCTGGCTGAATCAGGAATTAAAAGCTAATTTAAAATAGAATTATCGGGTGTTTGTTTAGCTGCCTGAGAATTATCGATATCGATAACTATGATTCGACAGCTGAGAATAGCAAACTGCGATGACATACCTGTGCCAGTTGTCGGGATGCCATTAACCTCGCGAAAGATATTATCTTTTAGTGCTGAGATGGGCACTGGGTTTGTTTCAAAGATTTAACTTTTGAAGTCCCCGGTAGAAAAAAGTCCAAAGCGTTAAGATCGGGCTACCTGGATGGCTAAGACATGTTACCGAAGCGACTTATCATTTTCTTATTAAAGAAATCACACAGTATCGCCATGATGTATCTGGCCATGTGCGGCGTAGCACCATCTTACTGAAACTATGTGTGTGTATTAAGGGAAGGCTGGTCTATCATTACTGGCAGAAAATAATCGTAAGGCATGCGCCGATAAGGGACATCGTCCACACACATTGCTTGTCCTCGACGATTTTCAAACATACATCGTCCAATTATTCCACTGCTTGACAATGCACACCAAACAATCACTTTGGAACTGTGAAGTGGCTGTTGATGTTTTTATAGTGGATTCTATCCCTTCGGCAATTTTGCCTTTGTGTAAAATTTAAAGAAAATGGGCCTCATCACTAAGATTCAGAAGAGATAGTGTTTACCGTACGAAATCACTCCCATATTGTATCTCAGACACTCTTACGCAAATTGCAATCGTTAGGCGCTTGTACGATTTGAGTTTTGAAAGAGTGAATTCTAAGATCCTTCTTCAATATTTCATGCACACTAGTTTTTGGGAACCCCAGGGTAGCCGCTCTCTTGCGCATGGACTAACGCTGCTATTGTTCAAACTTGTACTGACGAGTTCAATATTTCTATTTGTTCTGGACCTCGCACGTGAGCTGTTTGCGATCGAACTTTTTGCCGAGGATCTTCGCACCCACGAACGCATAGAGTCGTTATTCTGCAACAAGGCACCCTTTACGTACAACCGTTATAGCAGTGGTCGCCAACCTTTTCAATGTGTTGAGCTACTTTCAAGATTTTGAAATTAACAGCGAGCTACTTGCACAAGCCAACATAAATTAAATAATACACAGTTATATTCGACACACAATACATGTATTTATTTTGCTAATATACGTTCTATATATAATAAACTTATGACTTATAGTGCTTAACTTATCCATAACTACATCCATGTTCACACCTATCAATCGTAACAACATTTTTTGCAGTCATAATGGCAAATCACAAGCGACTTAAAAAAACAACAAAACAGTAATAGTACATTATTATATAAATAAAATATGGGCAGATAAAAAGAGCATATTTAATGAGAAGGTTGACATTCTGACTCAACGATAATTTTTTTAATATTTGCAGTATAATTTGATACAGTCATTCGAATACAGTTATCCAAATGTATATCTGTAAGCCAATTGCGGTATTTATTTTTAACCAATTTCATATTGGAAAAAGAAGATTCACACAAATAAGTTGAACTGAATAACGCTTTCACTTTCAACGCAACACGACATAAAACTGAATACTTATCTTTACTTACTAAAGTCCATATACATTTTGTATTTGAAAATAAAGATTTTAAAGTCAAGTCACTTTGAAAAGCAATCAGTTCCATTTCTGTCACAGCAATGTCTTCGCCAAAGTTGTTCATAACACAAGTTGCAAACTGTTGTATATCAATGTCCATGAAGGGTGAAACAACAAATTGCGTCACTAAAGCAATTTTGCTGAAATCCTTGAAACGATTTTTGAAGTTTTCCTTCAAGTTAGAAACTATTTCCATATGATATTTACTGTCATAGGGCTCTAATAGATTTTTGGATATATTTTCGGAAAGAATAGGAAAATGCTTAGTATCGCGGTTTTTTAGATTTGTTCCCAAAATTCAAGTTTTGTAATAAATGCATTTATATCAGAAATCATTTCCGCTAATTCTTTATCCCTGCCTTGAAGCTGCAAGTTAAGCTCATTTAATTTCTCTGTAATGTCCACAAGAAAACCAAAATCTCTGAGCCAAGTCGAATTTTCCAGTTCAGGAATCGGTTCATCGCGTTTTTGAAAAATTGGAGTATAGCAGGCAGGACATCATGAAACGTTTGAGCACTCGTCCTCTGCTTAACCATCGCACTTCAGAGTGAAGAAGTAGCTCTCCGTACTGACAGTCAATTTCATCTGCCAAAGTTTTATATAATCTTCTTTGTAACGCTTGAGCTCTAATCTTGTTCACAATTTTCACCATCAGTTTCATAACGTTGTTCAAGTTTAGAAAATTTCCACATAATGCTTGCTGATGTATAATACAGTGGTAACTAAGAAATTGTGGAAAACTTTCATCCTTATGACATAGCGCCACGAGCCCCTTATCACAACCCACCATAGCTGGATCACCGTCAGTTGTCAGGCCTACCATTTTTGATATTGGAATTTTCTCAGAAGAGATGAGATTTTTTAAATAAGAAAACAGCTCTAGCCCAGTAGTATGTCCTTTGAGTGGACTTCAAAAGATCTTCTTTAATTGTAAAATCACTAAAAGCCATCCTGACAAATATGGCCATCTGTGAGGTGTCAACTACATCTGTTGATTCATCCAGTTGCAGTGAAAAATAAATACAGTTATCTAAGTCACTTCTTAACTGTAAAAAATATCATTGCTCATTACTTATACTCGCCTCATCACTGTATTAGCAGAAAGTTGCATAGATTTTATAGCAGACACTATTACGTCTTTACTTCTAAAGTTGGCGAATAAAGAATCTGCAGCTTCCAAAAATGCTTGTTTTATGATTTCCCCGTCTTCATAAGGTTTTTTCTTTTGTGCAATTATCTGGGAAACACGGTAAGATGCTTCAGTTGCGGCCTTATTTTTGTCGATTGTTTTCAAAAATATTGACTGTTGTCCAATTAACTGGATTTTTAAATGGTTCAGTTTTTCTTTTCTGGTGGCAGAATTTAACGGGAATGCCTTCTCAAAATTCGAATGTACAGTTTTATGATGCCTCTCAATATTTCCTTTTTTAGGAACTGACACAGATGTATTACATAACAAACAAACACTTTTGCCTTAAACTTCTGTGAAGAAGTATTGTTCTTCCCATTCCGAATGGAAATGGTATGTCTTCGCCTTCTTACTACTGCTTGCCATAATGTTTCGAACTCTAACCCAACCGCTGCACGCAGAACGTTGATAATGCCGTTCAGCGCAATGCCGACGTGCATTGCGTATATATAAAGCCAAAAAATTCTCCAACACGCTAATCGGTTCCAGCCGATCCTAGAACGGAGACGCGACTTCGCGTCGTGTTTGTCGGCCCGAAATCGCTTACCGCAGTGTTGCCGCTGTTTATCTGCAATATTTATTATGAAAATTTCTGAAATTTGCTAATAAAATAAATAATTGGCGTGTACACTTCTGTTAGGTGTTTGGCCGAGCTCCTCCTCCTATTTGTGGTGTGCGTCTTGATGTTGTTCCAAAATTTGCTAATACTGGTATGATTTTCAGACTTTTGGATTTTTTGCAACGTGAGCAGCGCGAGCTACCAGAATTGCCTTTGCGAGCTACCGGTAGCTCGCGATCGACGGGTTGGCGACCACTGCGTTATAGGAATAAAATTATAAAACCCTTGTAAACAACTACGCGCATGTACGAGTATGTTACATAGAACAAGAAATAAATAATGAAACCTGTGAAAGGTCTCTGATTGTGGACATTAACTACAAAGTTGTTAAACAAATTCTCATAAATACAAGCTCAAAAATGAAAATTGAGAATATATTTTTTTGTTTTTGCATTCTGAGTCCGCGGCTTTGATGAAGTTTTGCACGCAAAATTTTTTTTTTTTTAAGAAAAACTCACCTATGTGCCAAGTTATGCAGATTTCTCGGCAAGCTTTCACCTAAAAGTCCCCCATATTGGACCGTATAAATGGTAGAATTTCTTACCCGACTATACAGAGGAAACCCTTGACCTGATAAGCAGCAACTAAAATGTACAAACTATTGCAGAGTCTAATTTGTAACCAATATTTAACAGCCTTGAAAACTCAACTCACAATCAGTTGTGCAGTGTTGTATACACATAACATTGCTCTCAACCTACTTTTTGCAGCCTGCATTCTTCTCTATTCTACGGATGTATCTCCTCCTTTGCCTCCCACGTGCCAACGGGTTAAAAGCGCAAATACAATATAAACACATAAATTCTGGTAGATCAACCTCATTCTGCTGCACTCAATAACTTGTTCGAAATGTTTTACTTGTCGTGATTCATATGCATACATACGCATTTGTAATAACGCAGAAGAGTGTGTATTTACATAAGTATGTATTTTATTTAAGTGCGTGTAAAAGTCCATTTCAAGTTATATACAATTTCTTTTTGTTGTCATCATTTCTCTTTTTTACGATTTTGTGCATTAAGAACCGATTTCTGTTGCCAAGTTGCTGCTACATACAAGCAATCACAGTCAACACCTCCTGCTTGTAAATATTTCTGGTAGACGCCTTGCTCGACTTCATGATTGATTCATATTTTCCTGCTGTAGCATGTTTGCTACTAAATAGTTGGTGTTTTTGTTGTTACGACAATGACTTCTGTGTGCCATTTTCGCAGTTGAGGCACTTTTTTTGGTGTTGCCGGTCGGTGCTGACTGTATGAAATTTTCATTATTCTCGCAATGTAGCAGCCAAAACCACTGCATTTGTGCTGCCTCGTCCTCTTTTTCCTCTCTGCTTCATAGCACTTTTTATGGTTTTGTATCGGTGTTATTTTTGGCGGAAATTGTCTACTCTCAAGGTACGCATACACAAATCATTCACCACGCACCCTCTAACACCCCCCTGCGCGTTTACGCCCAAACAGATCGCAGCAAGCAGCTCATATTGAACGAAGTTTATTGTTTACTCATTGTCGATAGCAGCGATAAAAGCGATTATAAGTGCATTAACATGCATAAGTCGAAGCATACATACATATAATGCGCACACACACATCTATACATAATAAGAACGCCTTTTTGCCCCTAGCTTCGTTCCATGATAATCAAAAAGGCTGCAACTACTCACATCTGCAAAACGATGCTCGTTGGTTGCCTTTCATTGCCGCAGAATATTTGCCAGCATTTATGCATAAATAGAAATTCCAAGTCCGTAGCTTGCCAGTGGCAAGGCCTGAGTGCTGTTATTCATATGCGTGTTTGGGAGGGTTGGTGTGGCACAATGGTAAAGCGCCTAAGCGTGTGGCATGAAATTGCGCACACAATGGCATTTGCAGTGCATTGGCACTTGTTTGCTGTTTTCAATGCGCACGAAGTGGCGAATCAAGTAAAAGGATGGAACGGGAAAGGTAGCTGCTTTTAGAAAAAGAATGTTCATGATGCTTTTAGTCGGTACTTGTACTTGAGCAGCACATTAAAATTTACTTAAAACACATATACAAATACGCATCCAGACATATATGCACACTTATAAATACGTCAAATTGTGTGTATTTATAGGGTGTTTCTCTAGCTGCATGGGGAAATTTATTTTGAAAATAGTAGATCTGTGAGCGAAGTTCATAGAGCACTGACGGCATCATCGGTCCTTACTTTTGTTGAAATGAGGATGGAATTGCCGTTACGGTGAATGGGGAGCGCTATCGAGCCATGCTGACTGCTTTTCATTATGCAATTATTTTTATAAATTATTATCTTATTATGAATTCCAAGAATTAATCAGCTGAATATCGACTACAACTAGACGGCGCACTTTTCATGCCACGTGCTTGGGCTGATCGATTCATTGGGCTGATCGAATGGACCATGTAACTCCTGCCAAATATGATATTAAAAAACTGAATGTCACGAAATTATCTGCCAGATTATAATAAACAAATTCGTTCTCTAAAACTGGAGGATATCTACAGATTTGCCAAAGAATCTGGAAAATTCTCACAGGACTTACTATGTCTATTTCTGTCTCTATTTTTTCCTATCGCTTTCTCTGATACTTATCTCCTTCCCTCCTTGACTATCTACCGTCTTTCGAGAGCTTTAAATACAATGGGCTTTTTAGCCTGAGTGTTTTAGGAGCCACCAAATCTCTTGGTGGTTCTTGGCTCGACCTTTCCGAATTTCAATTTCAAGCTCTCACTTTACTCAGCTATCTTGAAGCCGATAGGGACATATGGCATTCAACTTTGGGGCACTGCAAATAACTCCAACATCAAAATATTCAGAATGATCTCAAATGTCCCTTATTATATCACAAATGCACAAATGCATCGTGTCTCAAAGCACCTACAATAATTAAAGAAAGAAGAAAATATGCCACATCACATAACGCACGACTTCAATCGAAATTGAATTCTCTCGTCACAGAAATGAAGGGTTTTTAACAAGCTCTTAAAAAGCACCCGGTTTTTATCTTCTCTTTAAGAATTAAATTTAACTTTAAATGCCCTATTCTCAACTGTCACTGACACTTCGAACATTTTATTTGATGTTTGAGCTAATTATAATCTAGTTAATTTTAAGTCAGCTTGATGTGGGTTTTATAGTTCTCAACATATGATTACCTATGTGATGTCCATGCATACTTCTTATATATCCTCATAATTATAACACATGTTTCCAAACATGTTTAGTTTTCCGTAAATAAACAAAATGACTCATAACGAAAATATATTTTTGGACTGCGGACTACGGTTTTAAAGAGCAACATCAAGATTTTTTATATGTTGTGAAAAAATATGTATGCTAGTACTCCTTGTGTTTAGCTGAGCACTGCATGGTATTGAAAAAGATGAATAGTTTACCGAAATAATCAAACAGATACCAGCAGAATCATATTGAGGTACCAAGCAATCGTAAGAACTCAGTTAGTCTAGACTTTACTTATGTATATAATTTAAGTTAACTTTATATTTTACTCAACCTGTTATATAGGCATCGGTTGGTTAAAACTTAACTTAACTTAAAAGCCTTAAGAAGCTAAGTAATGTAAGTACGTTCTTAAATTTATCATATCTTGCAATAAATATTTACTTGCAATAGTACAATACAAAAACCAAACATTAACTAGACTAACTGAGCTTCGAGACTATTCCTATATATGTACAGCCGTTGTGAAATACTTAAGAACGATACCCGACTCTCTCCATTCGAGACTTTTTCAATAAAATCACTAAAATATGTTGCACATTAGATGTTATTTTATAAATGTAAAATGTTTTATCGGTAATTTTGCCTAAGAAAAACATTAATTTCTTTACGCCATGTACAAAAGTTAATACAATGCGAAATTCCTTTGAGAAAAATTCTTAAGAACGAAGTAAAATAATAGTCAAATCATAAAAAATGCAGACGCTAAGGAAACTAAATATTAATATTATATTAGGTTAGGTTAGGTTTGGCAGCCGCATCGCACATAGAGACAACGATGCCACTTAGACCACGAAATGGGTCCGTTGTGAAGCCGCGGGGGCTGAGCTACATTTCCCTCTCCATATTAAACCATCCTGAGCTTTTGACAAAGCGTAAAAGGTTGTTGATACCTAAAATGTATAGATTATCTATGTATATTCGTTAAGAAGTAGGATTTTAAAAATCGGTTCCTGCTTCTGGCTAGAGCTGAGCACGTGCAAAAAAGGTGTTGAATTGTTTCCAACTCCTCCTCATTTCTGCAGCTACGACAGAAATCATGCGTGTAAACGCCTAATCTCTTTGCATGATTTCCTATGAGACAATGTCCTGTGAGGGCCCCTACTAAGGTCCTGATTTGAAGTCTATTCAGTTTTATAATGCTCTTGGACAGACGTAAATTTAGCCTTGGCCATGTTTGCCTAGCAGTTTCACAGGTGTTAACGCTAATCCATCTCTGATTTGTAGACCTGATTAATGCGTCCTTAATGAGAAGCTTACAAGTTGCGAGAGGTATCTCCATAAAATTACTTATGTAATATTATATTAGTTTGGGGAACAATAAATCCTTCATTTCTGCGTAGAAGTTGTGTTCCACTGGTTTAAAACTGTTTAATGGTCAAATTCGATTGTTTCTGTGATTTTATCAGCATTATTGACTTTTCTTTAACATCAAAAATGTCGACGAATCGACGAAACCAAAATTGCACATAATAGCGGTTACAGTATCGGCACCATAAACACCATTCACAATTTCAGCGACATGGCTTGCTTTTCGCCGTTATTTAAGAAAAAGTGTAAAATGTACTGAATTTTCTCTTTGTTGAAGCAGCCGGCACCTCACAAAAGAGTTTTTTAGTGTGGAATGTCATCTTGGCAACGAGTATAAACTTTAAATTGTTTGTTTGTTACTTTACGAGATATCGATCACTAAAGCCATCTACCGAGAATATAATGGATTTCTTTTTCCCCAAACAATATTTTGTTAAAAATCCTTTTTGCTTAATTACCGCTGCACAGCGCCTTTGCTTTGTGATTATTAAACTTCTACAACGTTCAACAGGAATGGATTCCCATGCTGTCTTGGCCTTTTCAAATAACTGATCCAAATTTGTGATATTCTGCTTAATGAGTACATTTCTTACGTTGCTCCAAAGACATTAGATTGGATTTAAGTCGGCCCCGGAGATACCCAATCCAAAACAGTGATCAAATTGTCTTCGTAAAACTTTTTTGCAACACGAGAAGTAAACCTTGGATCATTGTCTGGTTGAAGTCTCCAAATCACCAGCAAATTCTCTTCCGCATAAGGTAGCATTACATTTTGAAGTATCTAAACGTACTTGACCTCATCCATATTACCTTTAATACGATGAAATGGTCCGACACTGTCCCACGAAAAGAAGCCCCACATCGTTATTGAGCTTTATGATTAGCGAGACGATCTGTTACCAATGGGTTCTTACGTGCTAGTCCACCATGAAGCCCTGCTTCTGCCAATCGAAGCGAAATTGTTTTTTTCGTTATTGGCTTTTCCAGGTGAACGAAAATTTATCGATGGACTTGGTGAAGTCAGCAGTACCTTTCCTGAGATCCTGTTTTAACAATCTAACAATCATCCTATCAATCTGGCTAGTAGTTTTTCGCGCTTTCTTTTTTCTGGGAAGGTTGTCTGCTGTTTTATACTCGGACACATATTTCAAAGCATTTAAAAACAATCGGTTTTGAAACGTTTAAATATGTTGAAATGGCACTGTAGAATAATCTGGTATTTTGCAACTCTATGATTGCATTGCGAAGAGCGGAGGTGAAATTTTCCCTTTCGTTTCAACTGAGGTTAAGTGCTATAGGATACTTAATTTTTGACTTACGTACCAGTTGTAATTTAAAATAGAAAGCAATACAAACAATTTTGGAAAAAGTACTATTACGGGACCGTGCTCGATAGAAGATACTGATATATGGTTTCCAACGCATCGTTCTTAAGTATTTTTCCGCGGCTGTATATAATTAAAACTCGCTAAAAATCATTAAACTTTTGCTAAGGAAGTTTTTCCGTTCGAAGGCAATTTAATTTTTTTCTGCCGAACGTAGAGCCTTTTTACATTTTTCGTTACATTTTCAGTGGGATTTTAAAGTATGAAATGTCAATGCTTTTATCTTGAGATATTTTTTTTTTGTTTTGAAAATTCATTGACCTCAAGTAGTACTTATCTTTCGTATCTAAGTTCGGTTGGTCTAATATACAATACTAAAATGACTACAGTGTAGTGTAAAATCATAATATGTTGGGCAGATAACGACCTATCTGAAAGGGGAATACGAAAATTTGTAAGCTGAACAAATATACTGAAAAAATTGGTGAGTTTGGTTTTCCAAGTTTGAGAGCTTTCTTCAAATCAATGTCGAATTTCCACGCCGTGAAATTAAGTCTTGTTACCCAGTCGTAGAACCCTTCAGAGAAATAACCGCCGACAAAGTCAGTGTCGAAAAAGAATAAGTCGCTCGGATATGATACCTTCGGATATCTTTTGCGTTCTAGGTGGTGTTGCCATTCTTTGGCTCACATCTATTTTTAATAAGGTTTTTGGCGAGAGTGATCGGTAAGTAGCGGCCACCGTAGCCGAATGGGTTGGTTCGTGACTACAATTCGGAATTCAGAGAGGACGTAGGTTCGAAGCTGTAAGCCCTATTCTATTTAATCTGGTGATTAACTTAATTACACGTGAAGTCCAAGAAAATTTTATTTAATAAACTGCTGTACGCCGATGATGTAGCCCTTCTCGGACGTGACAAAGCCATTTTTCAAGACAAGCTGAACCATCGTTTACCCACCCTCGATTCTAACGGGCTACGAATGAACCGCATAAAAACGGAAACTGCAGAGTTTCATTTTGTAGCGGCTAGTTGCGAGTGGTCAGCTCCAACAATCGATAACGTTTCTATCGGAATGGTGAATAGTAAATATAGTATTAGGGTTCGAATGTTAGTGACGATGGTACTTTCGAGCGAGAAATTACACACCTAATTTGATGCGGATGGCAAAGTTGGAGAGCAATTTCTAGAGTGCTGTGCGACAAGCTGTTTGTTAAGAAGCTCTCCGTTTAATAAAGATTATAGAGATAGGCCTCTTACTACACTTGCATATCCATATTCAGCGGCATGCATTACTAACGTTCTTACTCAATTTAAAATTAAAATTAAATTTGGCACTTTAAAGGCTGAGTAGGTGCCCAATTTTTTATTTTAACCCGCATAAATATGCCAGAATTCATGCGGTCTGTTATTGGGCATAGAAAAAGTAATGCAAAATCATTCGAGAATTGCACAGATGTGACAAAATTGAAAGGAGGGCCGTGAAAATCAAGCGGGAAAAGTGCGCATTTTCCGCTTTTCTATAAGCTTCATTTGCCAAAGCCGTAAACGGCGTCTTCAAGTTTTTGTGTTCGCATTCAACTATTCCGTCTCTTAAGTGCATTGTATGCTACTGTTGGCAACCACTGTATCAGTATGAGCAGCATTGTAGTAATTTTGTGAATTAATTTTTTCAACAAATACATTTATACCTATATACTGAAGTACTTATTCTAAAATCGAGTGATATTATGAACACATTTAGGACGGCAACTTCACGCCCTAACGGCAGTAAAATTTCCTTGTCGGCAAATGTCCTTAAAGCCAGCTTCTTACATATTTCCAAAGCCATAGCGGCAAAGCAAACGCAAAAGGTTAATGGAGAAGAAAGAAACTTTAAACATTAAAATCATATGTTGAATAAGAAAGTTGGTTAAATTTGTTAAGTTGCCAATGTCCTCAAAGTGTGCATGACAATATCCTAAAAACAGTTTGAAATATTGATAATAAGAAATCATAAAGTGGTAAAGTTCTTGTCAGAAACCAATAACTATTTGTACCAAGGATGTTCTGAAGTTGTTTTACATTTAAAAAATGTAACTTCTGTACACAGCAACTCTCATACCAAATTTATAACGAATGTAAATAAAATCAAAAAGATTAAATAATCAGTAAATTCGAAGCGGGTGCGACTCTTTTAATTGATTTGCACACCTTCTTTCACACAATAAACTGTTGGAAAATGTCACGTTTAAAATGCGATACGAGTAAGAAGAGAGCAATGAGAAGTAGTGAATAAAGAATAATAAATTATATTTCGTGCGGGTTGTACTGGTAAGCGCTTTGCTGAAAAGGTAAACATAATTTGAAAAATACCGTCAATTTGTAGTACTTAAAGAAAGGCGGATGAACTAAGCATAATGTTGCAAGCGAACTGATAACTACTTAGTCCTGGCATAAGTTCTCTTACATGTTAAGTCAGTTATAGATATGAAATTATAATACTTCGGAATTTAGTTTTATTTAATCATGTTAATATTAAAAAAAACTTTTAAATTTTCATTCGAAAAGGTCACCATTTGCTTTCACACAAGCCTTTAAACGATTAGGCCATTCAGCTATTCCAGTACGCACGGTTTCCATCGATATTGACGTCGCTGCTCTAACCAAAGATTGTTTGAGACTCTCCATCTCAGTGAGGTGTTCGACAGGCCATATTCTTTTTTTTCTAAAAGGAGCTTCTTTATGGCAGAAATGCACTCGGTGGTTTGCCATTGGCGGTCGAAGAACCACCGCTATTTTCCATCATTTGGTTTTTCATGCACGAAGATTCGAACCTGCTTGCGTCCGAATGGCAGTCAGCACCTACCCATTCGGCTACGTGTACCTCTGCGAATGCTGAATTGCTTATTGTGTTTCGATTATTCAAATATCCGTTTTTTGAGATTTCTTGAAAATTCAGCCCAAAGACAGCTTTTACCTAACTTTTGCTGAGCGAAAGAATGCATTTTCAAATAAGTCCTCTAAATGAAAATAAAATGAATAATAATTTAAAACGAAAACGTAAATCTAAGAAACTGCAATATAACTTTATTGTATACGAAAATGTTGAAGTTCGCGCACTGCCTGTATAACGCTGCTGGTTCAATCACGTCACCGGTTGTCGTAACCGTTTGTTACACGAATTAGCCTTGGCAAAAACATATTTTATATTTGAAAGACAACCCTAATTTGCTCATTGTTGTCGGCCAAATTAACAATATATTTAATTAGTCGACGCCGACAAGCACAGCTCGGCAGTCAAAATGTCGTGCTGTCACCTAAATAATTGCGCCCTTAATAACGCGTTTACTTCAGAATTAGACAGATGCCGCCTATCGCCTGAGTGCTTTGTGTTTATGCTATGCGTCTATATGCACAAAATATAGATGGGTGTCAAGTTAAAGAAGAATTCGACACAAAAGTTTTGTATTCAATTATCCTTTTGGAACCTGTCAAATATGCCCTTTCCTACCGTTCAAGATTTTTAATTTTGAATAAAATTTTTCAATGCAACTCGAAGAATTCTAGTTTAATTTAACTCCTGAGTACATATGCATATATATTTTTAAATTTTTTTAAATTTTTTCGACCAGCACTGTATAGTTCACCTTACGATGGCCAATGAGTCGGTGCCTAACTATAATTTGGTAGTACCCTGGTTCGAAACTCCGGATTTTTTTTCTTAAAGATTCAATTTTTAGAATATATACAATATATATATACGGCGGCCGCCGTAGCCGAATGGGTTGGTGCGTGACTACCATTCGGAATTCACAGAGAGAATGGAAGTTCGAATCTCGGTGAAACACCAAAATTAAGAAAAACAGTTTTCTAATAGCGGTCGCCCCTCGGCAGGCAATGGCAAACCTCCGAGTGTATTTCTGGCATGAAAAAGCTCCTCATAAAAATATCTGCCGTTCGGAGTCGGCTCGAAACTGTAGGCCCCTCCATTTGTGGAACAACATCAAGACGCACACCACAAATAGGAGGAGGAGCTCGGCCAAACACCCAAAAAGGGTGTACGCGCCAATTATATATATATATATATATACAAGAATTATTATTTTCATTTGATAATTTAACTTTTTCTAAGAAGCATTTTAGAATATAATCGCTATTCGCTCTGCATCAAGGCTGCTACCGTTGTGCGTTTTAAAAAGATTCGAGAAGAATTCAGCCAAAGTAAGCTGAATGCTGCACCGTTGACCTGATTTTTTAGTCGCCAGTATACCGGCATGAATACAATAATAACAAAACACAAACTCCACATGGACACAATGCTTTCTAATAGCGGATGCCCCTTGGGAGGCAATGGCAAACCTCCGATTCTATTTCTGACGTAAAAAATATACTCATAAAGGTCATCTTCGTTCGGAGGCGGCATAAAGTTGTTGGTCCCTTCACCAACAACCCGAATATGATTTTTGTAACTACTAAAATATGTAATAAATATTTTTTACAGATTAGCAGTACAATTAAAAAAAAAAATATACAAATAGAAAAATATGTATGTATGTTCATCCTTTGTTGGGTGCTTAGCTGATCTCCTCCCCGTACTTGTAGTGTGCGTTTTCAGACGGTTATGGCGGTCGCCAAAGTAAATCAAATGCTTTAGTATTTTTTATATGCCTCCTCGGGCTGCTCTAACGGTTGCAAATCAGTAGGATATGAGAATTATCATATTAATTATGTAAATCTTTTTTATGCCATGCAAAACTGCTTTATATCAACCCGAGAGGACATATCAAACACTGAAACGGCTGATTTTGTTTATTTAATACTTTGAAAGGCGTTCTTCTTCTAAGGTAGGAAAATAATTTGTGGGAAAAGTTGAATTTCATCATTTGATGTTCGTATACGCCCCGTCAGACCCTTTTAAAATGGTTATGCAATTGTAATTTGCATGCATAAATTATTCGACTAGAAAAATGTCGCCTTACAGGTTTGTGGAGTTATTATACTTTTTCCACAAATTAATTTTTTTGGGGTTAGATAGTGAAATCGACCGTATTATGAAAAAATTAAAGAAGCAGAGTACTACAATTAGGTTTAAATATGGGAAACATGCCGTATTTTTCGTATTTACAATACAATTTAAAAATCAAAATGCACACTTATTGATTCACAAACAAATAACTTTTCACAACAATGCCCACTTGTTTTCTGTTCAACTGAGACTCACAACATGTAATTCTATCAAATTTGGCAATTGGATGGCGCCATCTTCGTGTTCTCGATATTGTGGTTTTTATTTTGGTTGTCGATTTGTTATACAGTGACCACAGAGATATCCGCCATATTTGCCATAAAAAAATGTATTTACATGTATATCTTTCTACACAAACGGTTAATTATTGTTCAATTTTTATTTCATCTCCTTCAAAGTAATCACCATTGGAGGCGATACACATTTGCCAACGTTTTTTCCAATCATCATAGCATTTCTGGAAGGCCGATTTCCGTATGGATTTCAGGTCCTTCTTCGAATTCTCTTTTATGACTTCAATAGTCTCAAAATGTTTTCCACGGAGCGGCAACTTGAGCTTGGGAAACAAGAAGAAGTCACATGGAGCCATATCAGGCAAATACGGTGCTTGCGGAACGATATTAACATTATTTTTGTTCAAATAATCGCGAACAAGACGTGATGTGTGAGCTGGTGCATTATCGTGATGCAAGAACCATGACTTGTTGTCCCACAATTTCTTCCTTTTAAGACGAATGTTCTCGCGCAAACGCTTTAAAACGTCTAAATAATATTCAGCGTTAACCGATTTTTCGATTTGTGCGATTTTCAAGCACAATTTTCTTTACTTTTCGGATGTTTTCAACCGATGTACGGCCCTCTTTGAACGATTTGTACCACTGGAAAACACGTCCACGCGATAGAGCAAAGTCCCCACAGGTTGTCTGCAACATTTTTAAGGCGTCTGAAGCCGAAATTTTGTTGGAATAACAAAATTTCAAACAAATTCTTTGTTCAATTTGAATTTCCATCGCGAAATTCGAAAAACACACTCCAGCTTGACTTGTTTACAGTAGCACAGAAAACAAACTATGTGACATATCACGCTGAAATTTGCCATGTAAACTTATAACAGTCCTACCATCCAACAAAAAATTTATTTTTGCCATATGTCATCCGCGGACCGTTTTATTGATAAATTCTCGTTCATATTTGAGCAGAAGGTATAAGCCGCTATGTATTTACAAATCGGGTTTTTACAATAATTCAATTAAATTGCGCTTTGTCAAATTTATTTTTATTTTTATTTACTAATATTTTATATTTTTTTCTATATTTTTTTATTTAAAAAATTTCTTTCTGTATTTATTAATTTAATATTTATAAATAACGAATACACTAAAATTTAACAAGAGCGCTGGCTACTTAGGTTATTATAGTTCTTAACTACTTTCCAAGGGACAAAAACAGAAGTGGTTTTCGCGGCCAATAATTCAAATTCATCCATTCGATACAAACAAACCACAGGCAATATTTGAATGTGACTAATTTTAGGATGTTGTGGATTAACATCTCTTAAAAATGCTTGTGATTTTAACGAAGACTTATTTATCCGTTTTTTTAATTGCATTTTAATTACTGTCACATGGGGCATGTCGCACGTGACAAATTTTCATCATGTTATTTTTGTTGCTTTTTTACGAAATTAGATATAAACAAGCTTAGTAAACATGTTTTTGAATCAGCAGAAGTATTCAGCGTTTTTTTTTTCATGTAATAACAGCAAACTTCACAAAAATAATTTGTATGAGCCTTCTGGTGGAAATGCCGTTATATTATATTAATTTTAAAATACCACAAAATTATTCGAGCTTATCTGACTTTTGTTTCTTTCATTATACATATCACAAAGCTTACTACGGTCAGCCGCGCTTAGATCAACGCTCTACAGCAGGAATATTACTTGCTAAAAACTGTATACCCACCCCAAATACATACATACATACATAAATGTGTGTGTATTAGAACTTATATATGTATGTACATGCATATATGATGGATATTCTATATGTTATATACTTATATTTGCATGGAAATGCAACATTAAAAATAAACGACTGACTGCAATATCCGCCGAATATGTTTGCTTAGCGCTATAACGACTGCAGCAGATCGCTCCTGCATTTTACAAGTATTTAGATATGCGTAGGTTTGTTTGTCTGACGAAGCTGCTGCAAGTAATTTGCTGAAAATTCAAAAAGTTTTCACAAGCTCACTCGGTCGTTTGTTTGTTATCTCGCTACTGCTCCACTTGGCATTTTGTAGTTTATTTTTGCAGTTTATATTTTTCATTTTGTTGGCTGATCCTCTGCTTTTGTTTCACTTTCAACAAAAATTATGATTACTTTCATAAAAATCCACTTGTTTGCGAGTGCAATTATTCTCCTACGCTCATTCATAACTCTTCTGCAATAAGGCAGGCCTGCGCTAGTTGCAGCCAACAGCCAAAGAAATGGGGCGAACATGAACGGCGGCGAACATGAGGGAAGGAATTGGTTTCTGTTGGTAGTGAACGCATCAATTACAAATTTAATAAATTTTCAACACGCGGCATACTTCCACAAATTTTTCTCGCACCAGCTCTCGCAGAAAGTGTTCTTGGCTGTTTTAGTTTTTACTTGTATACCACCCCGCTGTAAAAATATCGCAATTTTGGTGCAGAATTCGCGAGGCTCTTATATTTTATAGATATACAGGGTGGCTGATGAATTTTGCTACATTAAGAAACTCAAATAACTTTTTTTTTAGTGTATGGAATTCATTTATTTTTTTTCAAGTTGAAGGTCATTAAATTTTATTAAATGTAGCTTAACTAGTTTTAAAAATAATTGAATTTAAATGCCCCCCATGCTCGTTGACACAAGTGCGGCATCTTAGTAAAAAGTTGTTCATTGCTGCTTTGAGAGTTGCGACAGGAATAGCCGCAATTGTTGCCCGAATGGATTGTTTTAGTTCATCCAAATTTGTTGGCTTTGTTTTATAAACTTCTTGTATACATAAACCCCACAAGAAAAAGTCAGGTGCAGTATGGTCAGGCGACCTGGGGGGCCAACGAAATTCGGAGTTTCTTGAAATCAGTTTATTGGGAAATTTTCGTCGCAACTCTGTCATAACAGTCTGGGCTATGTGAGACGTTGCCCCATCTTGTTGAAACCACACAGAGTTGAAAGGAATTCTCTTTCGGCGTAGTTCTGGATAGAAAAACTCTTTCAGCATTTTCAAATAACGGTCTCCAGTAACCGTAACGGTGTGACCATTTTCTTCAAAAAAATAAGGCCCGACAATACAGCGTGAAGAAACCGCACACCACACTGTCACGCGAAGAGGATGCAATTCCGTCTCGTGGAGTATCTGTGGGTTAGAAGTACTCCATATTCGACAATTTTGTTTGTTCACATTGCCGTTTAAATCGAAATGGGCCTCATCAGACATGAAAAGGCAGTTTAACATGTTTTGGTCTTCTTCCACCATTTGCAGGATCTTCTGGCAAAATTCCAAGCGAATCGGCAAGTCTGCTGCATTCAGTTTGTTAACCATTTGAATTTTGTAGGGAAATACGTCTAAATCTTTGTGCATTATTGTTTGCAAAGACTGTCGGCTGACACCAAGTTGAGCAGATAAGCTTCTTGTTGAAACCCTTGGATTGCTTTGTATAGCTGCAGCTACAGCAGCGATCGTTTCCTCCGTCCGAACTGGTGGGTTTCGATGATAAGGCTTTCTTGCGACTGTTCCTTGCTCAGCAAAATTATTCACCAGTCTCATTATGGTCCATCTGCTAGGGGGATCGCCGCCAAACATCCGCCTGTACTCTCTCTGTACCAAAACTACAGACTCCAGTGCGTGATAGCGGCGGACTATCCAAATTCTTGTTTGCGTGTCCCAGTTATCCATTTTAATAAATTTTAAAGATCAATCTGCAAATTAAAACAAAAATGGAACAGATAACTTAAAAAGAAAAAAAGTTATTCAATTTTTTTTTGGTAGCGGCTTTCATCACCCACCCTGTATATCTATACATATACTATATAGTAGGTGCAGTGAAAGGTTCACAACGCTATTTCGCTTCATTTCGGCAATGAAATTAAAACGTGAAAAACTTCTGACTTTAATCATAGTGGTACTGAAGATTGTATCGAATTTTCTTTCTGCACCATATTTTAGAACTCTAGTAGCAAACAACTGACTTCATCAAAGCACTAAAAGAATTTGAAGTCTGGCTCCACACAGCTCTTCTTAAGAGTTAACAAAAGAAAACTATATGATTTGAATATTTTCTACAGAAAATCAATAGAAGAATATAGCCAGTCACAATTTTTAAGGGCAGTTTTCTAACTTTTTTATATAAAATTTACTACCATATCTCTTGTTTCAAAAGTACTTTCCGCAATTGTGATGTGATGTAGCGGAAGTGAGATGCCGCCTGTGTCCTCACAGGATTAATATCTTTGTTATTAACAACATTGAACACAATTTAAGTGTTTGCTCGAAATGGTCCGATCCATATTATATAGAATATTGAAATTCACCACGACTGCAATTGAAATAGATTTGAAAACAGCTCTGAGCGCCTCCTCCTCAACCATTTAATTTATACAATGTGCCTTATGTGCTGCCGTTACTCATTTACCAACGGTTGCATTCAGTTTGCTGCTGAAATTTTATTAACACAATTAAATTCTTTATGGCTGCGCCTGAGTTTTGGCAAAAGTTTCCTATAAGAGGCTAAAAAACCAACAGGCCAACAGGCTAACAAAAAGCAATATCAACCAAAGAAGCACCGCAGCAAATACATAAAAATTTTAAAACATATAAACGAATGCAATTTGCTGCAAAAAATGAAAATGTAAAGAAATTGTAAAAAAAGAATGAAAAACGAAATTTATGCTGCACCTGTCGTCAAGCGCCTCTGATCTTGATGAATGAAATTGTCGAAGAAGGAAAGTTGTTGCCAGTTGGCAGTTACCAGTTGCAAGTTGGCCAGTTGCAACTTTTATGCTTGATTTATATGCGCAACAAAAATGTGAAATGAAAAAATTTTATGAATGCAGGAGCGGGGAAAATTCCATAAAAAATTCGTCTTACACGATTCCTCTTACTCTGTTTTTATTAGCAGCAACGCATTGACGTGGTGAGCCAGCAAGTTTTACACTTAACAAGGCTAGAAGGCTGAAAGTTGAAAAGTAAAGAAGCCATAACAATATCTGCTGCGAGTGAAATATATTATACTAGTAAGCACTCATACATACACACATGCATATGTATGCTGTATGCCTGTTTGTATGTACGTGCTTCTTGCAAGCAGGTGGCCCATGTTTTGAAACTAATAGCTAACATGCGTGCACGATATAATGAAAATATGAAGAATATTAAATTGTAAAAGGAATTTCAGAAAGATTTTGACACGACTTGTATGCGCTGTATGCCGTTCTAATTGTAGAAAGAAGTAGGTACATGGAATAAAGTGCAGCCTTTAATGCATAACGGATGCAGACTTTGGACTTGCTCCGATCGGAGTAGAAAAAAAAAGCATTTGAAGTCTACCACTCTATTCCGCGTGACATAAAATACGCATCATTTTTTTTATCATTGTTTTTTTGGATTTGAGAAATTCGAAAATAACATTCATAACAACAATAAAAAATTCAGCGATGTTAAAAAAATTTTATTTTACTACTTATCAACATAATTTAGATATCTCTGTTATAAATAAAGCAAATTTATGCAAATGTGAACAAATTACTGTGCCATGCCCACTTTGTGGAAATCTAGTGCATTTCAATATTGACTTAATAAAACTCAGCCGAACCTGGAACGTGTATTGCTTCTCACCTCATTTGAATCCGACATAAATATTATAATATTTAGATAGGATAAACACCAGGTCCACTCCTTACATATAAAGACAAAATTTCCATTCATTCAAACTGCATTGTGTGTTTTTAATTTCGAAAATTCACGTCAACCCAAGTAAATTTTTTCTAAAATGGACGGGGATACCCAAAGTTTCGTCCGAAACCTATCAAATCTGATCACTAGGCCACAGAGTAAATGTGGTGAATAAGTTTAATTTGGTGGAGCTATACAGCATTGCTTGAAGAATCTTTAGTTCATCTTTTATGTTAAAATAAAAAAAGGTTTACTTAAATAAAGGATTTTCTCTTCTATATCACTTCAAAGTAAGAGAATAAACATTTACGAAAGATATCTTTACCTGCAGCGATGCAGGTATATGTCAAGGCACGACCTGCCTAAAATCTATAGCAATCAGCTTGGCGAAAATGAGATAGAAAACTAGAGAACGACCAAATATCGATTTTTAATGCCGAACCGAGCTTCACCAAATTTCAACTGAAGGCGATGCAATGATTTATTTTAAATTCCAGCATTTTTATTAATAAAAAAGTACATAAGTCTTACATTAATTTCAGTCTTTCAAAAGTTACACCCTTCTCATCACATCTTTGACATTTGTGGAGTAGACAGATGTACAATTTTACAAGATAGAACAACTCGTTAAAACTATTAAAATTTATTATGAAAATGGTCGATCTTTAAAAACAACATATCACAAAATTCGTGATTTTTGTGGAAATAATTGTCCGAGCGCGTCGACAATTCAAAGGTTGGTGAAAAAATTCAAGAAACTGGCAGATCAAAAACTGGACGTTCTGTTGAGAATATTGCTGTGGTAGCGCAAAGTGTTGCTGAACATCCTTCGACATCGATATCTCGACATTCTCAACAATTAGGCATTCATGAATCGACTGTTTGGCGGGTCTTACCTGTAGAATTGCTGGTGGTGGACATTTTTCACTTAAAACTGTGAATAAAAATAGTGAAACCTGAAAGAATCTTAACTTTTTCATATTTTACTTTAAAACTTGTTGCTTGCCTTTGAAATATCATTTTTTACATAAATAAATTAGAAATAATTATTTTTACAAGCGTGCGTGCAGTATTTACATAATTCATACTCATACAGCGGCCGCCGTAGCCGAATGAGTTGGTGCGTGGCTACCATTCGGATTTCAGAGAGAGAACTTAGGTTTGAAACTGGGTGAAAGACCAAAATGAGAAAAAAAGTGCGTGTAGCGTAGTACACATAACAGAAGTGAAACTTTC
Source organism: Anastrepha ludens (assembly GCF_028408465.1). Taxonomy (NCBI): domain Eukaryota; kingdom Metazoa; phylum Arthropoda; class Insecta; order Diptera; family Tephritidae; genus Anastrepha; species Anastrepha ludens. The sequence goes on from NC_071501.1 coordinate 57,513,742, forward strand.
AAGGCAGACAAAGGAAGAGAGAGAATGAGAGAGAGAGAGAGAGGGAAAGAATATATATCTAAAAAAATTCACAACATTTGCAGAGAATACAAATAGACAAAATATACCAAAATAATTTTAGACGAGAATTCATAGAGCATACAAGGAAGTGTTGCTCAATATATACACTGAAGAGCAAAACTGTAACAAAATGTAATACTTTCTATTTCAACACATTTTTTTTAGACATGTTTTAACAAATCAAATATTTTTTTTGCATAACTTTATTGGCATGTATGTACTCTCTCTCTCAAACCGGTTTGGTGTCAATGCAACAACAACAACACTAGTAGCAAGCAATAATGCAAATAAAGACAAATGTTACAGTTTTGCACTCACTCTTAATTTTCAAATTTTCCGTTATTTTTCTCGTAATTATATATTTGGTGGATTTTTAATTATTATAAACGTGACCGTGAATAAGACAAAATGTTAAATCGGGAAGTACAACGCCAAATAATTGATTTGCTGAAGAAGGGCGAGTCTATAAGAAAAATAGCTAAAAAATTCGAAGTGAGCCACATGGCTGTGCAAAGGCTGCGGAAAAATGTACCAGACGCTGTTCCCAGTAACAAAGGAGGCCGGCCAAGGAAGATAAGCGACCGCGATGCCCGCCATCTGCCAAATTTGGTAACAAGCAGCAAGGCGGTCACTCCCAAAGAAACACTAAAGATGCTGGATATTGATGCCAGTCAGTGGACAGCCAGGCGCAGCCTGTCAAAACTGGGGCTAAAGGCAGCGGAGAAGAAAACCAAGCCAATGCTGACAAAAAGACATGTGCGGTTGAGGCGGGATTTTGTTGCGGCTCACCAAAGCTGGACAGTTGAAGATTGGGATCAGGTACGTCTTTATAAATGGATTATAAAAGACCTTTTTTCATAAAATTTCAAAACGATTGCAGGTTATTTGGTCTGATGAAACCAAAATCAATCGATTTCAGTCAGATGGTCGGGCCTGGTATTGGGTTAAAGACCCAAATGCAGTCCAGCCACATCACATCAAGCAGACAGTAAAACATGGTGGTGGCTCCATTATGGTGTGGGGCTGCATTTCCAAAAATGGTGTGGGTCCTTTAGTACGAATAGACGGTATAATGCGGAAAGAGGAATACCTGGCCATATTGCAACAAAATCTGCCGGGTGTAGTGGAAAGTATGGGTCTTGCTGCTGAAAAAGTAATTTTTCAGCAAGACAATGACCCTAAGCACACCGCACATGTTGTACGAAATTGGATGCAACGCCAAAAATTTCGTAACTTGAAGTGGCCTCCACAATCACCGGACATGAACCCAATCGAAAATTTATGGAGTCATGTAAAATCGAAGCTTGCCGAATATTCAAGTCCGCCCAGTGGAGTTAATGAGCTGTGGGAGCGAACACGCGATGTATGGGGTGCTATTCCGACTGACTTTGTCTTGAGGTATACACGAAGTATGCCCAATCGTATCCACGAGCTGAAAAAATCCAAAGGATATTGGACATCTTATTAATATTTATTTTATTTATTGTAAAAAATAAAAAATGGGTTGAGTGCAAAACTGTAACATTTGTCTTTATTTGCATTATTGCTTGCTACTAGTGTTGTTGTTGTTGCATTGACACCAAACCGGTTTGAGAGAGAGAGTACATACATGCCAATAAAGTTATGCAAAAAAAATATTTGATTTGTTAAAACATGTCTAAAAAAAAATGTGTTGAAATAGAAAGTATTACATTTTGTTACAGTTTTGCTCTTCAGTGTACATACATATGTATACATATTATGTTAGTTATGTTTGTGCAAAAGTTCAATTGCACCTTCAATTTTTATAGTGTTACATAGTATGTGCATACGCACTGAAGCAACCATGACCTACCTCATGAGCATCGCCTTATCATATTTCATGCAATAATTAGCGACTAAATATCCTATCCCTATTAATATATAATATGTACACATATGCACGTACATATAACCGCACACACAGGGCACTCACTTTATTCCTCTAAATGCGTATGTCGTCCAAAGCTAAAATTCTAGGCCTAGCGACGACAAGAACAAAATGCATTAACAAGCGCAGCCGTAGTGGCCATCATTCTAGTTGCCGTAGTGTTGAACAGTCTAAACAAATAGCGGTCGCCACTCAGCAGGCAATGGCAAACCTCCGACTGTAAGTCTCCCATGAAAAATCTCCTCATAAAAAATAAAATAAAAAAATATCTGCCGTTCGGAGTCGGCTTAAAACTGTAGGTCCCTCCATTTGTGGAACAACATCAAGACGCACACCACAAATAGGAGGAGGAGCTTGGCCAAACACCCAAAAAGGGTGTACGCACCATTTATATATATACGTGGGGTGCCTTTTATTTTTCGGGATTTGGCAACCCTGGTGAATCGCAAAGTTTGACATTTTTTGGCTTTTACGTACTTAGAACGTTTTGAAATACCAGCGCTATCGTGAACATTTTCGTGCGATTATTTTTTACAACTTTCGACGTGGATTAACTCAGCAACATTGCATGGATGAACTTAATTCATTTTTTGGCAATGAAGCTCCATCAAGGACCAGTGTTTATCGATGGTATGGTGAATTCAATCGTGGTCGTAGTTCACTCCAAGACGAATTTCGTGAAGGTCGTCCAAAATCAGTTGTTGTTCCAAAAACCATTGATGCTGTGCGCGAACTAATATTACAAGATCGTCATGTGACCTATTGTGAGATTGAGACAATCTTAGGCATTAGTAGGACCAGCATACATTCAATATTGCATAAACATTTGACTATCAAAAAAATTTTTTCGCGTTGGATTCCACACAATTTGTCAATCGCTCAAAAAAGGCTCGTGTCGATTGGTCGAAGGAAATGCTCAAAAAATACGATCGCGGGGCTTCGAAACACGTCTATGACATCGTGACAGGTGATGAATCATGGATTTACGCGTATGAGCCCGAAAGTAAACAGCAGTCGACTGTATGGGTGTTTCAATATGAGCCAAATCCAACAAAAGTTGTTCGCACACGAAGCACTTCCAAGCAAATGGTCGCCTGTTTTTTCGGAAAAACTGGACATGTCGCAACCGTACCACTAGAACAACGCAGAACAGTAAATTCTGAGTGGTACACAACCATTTGTTTGCCAGTTGTCTTCCAAGAAATTAGGAAAACCAATCGCCAAAGACGGATCACTCTTCACCAGGACAATGCGAGCTCTCACACATCGGCTCAAACAACTGCATTTTTGAGCACCCAAAACATCGAATTAATGAGTCACCCGCCATATAGTCCTGACTTGGCACCGAATGACTTCTTTTTATTCCCGTACGTAAAAAACAAACTGAGAGGTCAACGTTTTTCGACACCTGAAGAAGCGGTTGCGGCATTCAGAATGCATGTTTTGGAGGTATCTCATTCAGAGTGGCAAAAGTGCTTCGACAATTGGTTCAAACGCATGCAAAAGTGTATAGATCTTCATGGAGAATATTTTGAAAAACAATAAAGTGATTTTCGATGATTAAAATTTGTTTTTATTCTCTAATCCCGACATATAAAAGGCACCCCTCGTATATACATATATACTCCCAGCTCATTATTTTTATATTACAATGTAAACACATTAGCATATCGTCATTTTCACCAACTACAGGTATACATAGAACTGACTTGCAGCACTGAAGAGTTGCTCATTCCCCATACTTGATGTAAGAGCAGATTATATTTCGAAGCAATTAAAAAAAAATTGGCTTTTGCTACCTGTATTAAAAAAACTGTTACAAAAACTTAAAGGTGATACAATTTTTGACCAAAACATATCGTTGGCAGAAGAAACAATTATTAGATCTTCGGGTATTGGTGATATGGGAGATACTCCGATTTCAATTGATCCCCATAAATTCCAATGACATACGAAAAACTAATTCTCCCAATTTGTTGTAATTTTTTATTTTAGTTTATGGGAATAACTTTCAGTTTATGATGAGGCAAAATAAACAAGCGATTATGTTTACAAAATATTTGCAGTGTCGTATTCCGTAAAGAGGAAATGTATATACACACATCCATACACACCTTCCTAAGTGCTTATTAATATGTTCACAACAACCAGTGCTTAGCGTACTGGCGGAAATCAAGCTCAACAACGTATTGGCATATTTGTTGGCTGAATTGCCTGTTGATGAATTGTACTTCCCATTTACATGCTTATATTTATCCGTGTACTTATAAATTCCTTGTCCTACAACAACACAGAACACTTAGGTCCTCTATTCGATTTAGTGTGCTTCTGACACTTTTTGATGGCCGAACAGCCAGTGTTGGCGCACATTTACTGCTCCAATTATCGCATAGTTTGGGCACTGTCAACCTTCGTTTCCCCTAGCCAAGTTACTCATACGTTATGGTCAGATGTTTGCTTGTCACTGACGTGCGCCATGCCACAAATTTATCACTTACATTTGCATTGTGCCAGCAATGACAGCGCATTCTTGACATTTGGTCAATGCATTGTTTGGGCATTTGAATACGATTCAATACATCACACAATAAATGTCAAACACTCCCCATATATCTACGTTGTACCAGCAAATATGCACACACAAACTGAGTCACACATAAGAATAGTGTGGAGTGTAGTCAGAAAAAGAATAGTCAGTTTTTAGGCCATATTAGGTAGGTTGATAACTAAATATTAAAACTAATATGGGTTTACCATTATTGATTTTTGGTCTCCATTTACAATAGAATCAGTATAATTAGATATGAATAAATGTTCCTTCATATACACACACATGTACATATACACACATATGCCTAATTTGAATCCATATACATACAATATCTAATCGATTGTTATTTCTTTGCAGGTAAATTATCGTAAAATTAAGACAAGCAGTACGTAGCTAGCAAGAGGTAATTACACCACTACAAGAATAGCAATACAGAAATAATTTCATTATTGATAAATAAAACATATAAGGCAGTTTGTATTCTATATAAAAAACGCATGCTTTTAGGACGCATAAAGTATTGCACAGAAATCTATAAGACTGATTTCTCTCCATATTTCGCCGCTTCAAAATGCCTATGGCACCTTAATATGAAAAAATATTTATACACGTAATTTCCTGGCACTCACTGTGTGTGCTTTCATACTCAAGCGATAGAGGGACGAAAATCGCTGCGAGTGTAGTTATGCAATCGGCATGGCGGGAGAGTTGATTTATCATGAATTGTAATTTTTTTAAAGTGAAAAGAATTACTATCGGATTGAGTAGCTGCACTGTAAATCAGAAAAGTATATCGCAAAATAAAAGCTAATGAATAGTGGTGCATACTTATGGTATGTACTGTGTTAGTATGGAATATGTTTTCAAATTGTTTTCGATTCAAGAAAACACATTTTTCTGTGTGCCCTTTACTTACACAATATTAAGAATATCAAAAATATTTTAACGGACTGGTTTAAAACTTTAAATCTTTAAATCTAGCCGATCATGGGTGCTTACTAACGAGGAATTCAAATAAATTCCTGGACCTTTCCACATTCAAGAGTTAAAATTTTTTATTTGTAAGGTTGAATCGGCCCCCGAAGCCGAATGGGTTGATGCGTAACTACCATTCGGAGTACGTAGGTTTGTATCTCCGAGAAACACCAAAATGAAGAAAAAGTTTTTTCTAACAGCGGTCGCCCCTCGGCAGGCAATGACAAGCCTCCGAGTGAATTCTGCCATGAAAAAGCTCTTCATAAAAAATTATCTGCCATTCGGAGTCGGCTTAAAAACTATAGGTTCCTTCATTTGCGGAACAACAACAAGACGCACGCACGGCCAAACACCCAAAAAGGGTGTAAGCGCCAATATATGTACATATATAAGCTCGAATCTTAAGAATTGCTGCTTCATTTGGGATCCTTTCTATTCTAGTTCTACAAGAATAGAAAAGGTCCAAAAATTCTTTCCTAGGTATGCCATTCACTCCCTTCGTTGGATTTATAGGATGCCTGATTATAAAAGCTGATGCTTTATGTTGGCATTGGCAATATTCCGAAGGCGTAGAAAAATTGTATCGGTTATTTTTATTAAGAACATATTAGGTAGGAAGGACCTACCTAAGGACATCGCCAAGAGTCATAATATTGTCACAGCTTGCTTCAGCTAATTCTTAATCTTAGACTCAGCGACTCGTGTGCCTTATCGCAAGACCAAAATGCAACTTTATTCCTCAGAAGTGATATTATCGCCTTCAAAGTGCTCCCCATCAATTGCAACGCACTTATTCCAGCGTTTGATACAGCTCTTGAAACATTTCTTTAAACTCTATATTCGGTACAGCCATCAGAGCCGCCTTCGATTTTTCCATTACCTCCTTTTGGTTGTTAAAACCCATTCCCCGCAAGGATTTTTCATTCAATCAGATGAATTCAGTGGCTGTTGGATGATATTCGTTTCGTTCTGTGTAAAAAATACACGGATAATTTTTTTTGCTTTTCCTGTATTAACGATTAACGAGAAGCGTTGTACAATTTAACCTAGTTTTATAAAATGATACTAAAAAGCAATTTTCATTTGATAATGAAACAGATAGTGATGGACTTGTGCGATGGTGCTTTATCATGGTGAAAAATCCAATCACGTAAACGTCTGTTAACGCCCAAATAAATGTCCTTATAAACTATCTGACATTCTGCAAAAATTCGTGGTGTGCAATGTTTATTTGTTGAATCGACTTTGGTTTTTTGATCCTGGTTCATTTCAAGCTCTCCACTCCCTTGCCTCATGTCTGGCCTGCGTATCGTACTCCAGTCATGCATTTAATGAATGTTGTTTGGGATTCAGCCTTAGAATGGCGTTCGCAAGTTTTAATACATTTCTTGTACTATTTCTGTTTCAGATGTCTTAATGGGCAATTTTTTAAGTGTTACATAAAATATTTGCTATTGTTTACATAGAGACTAAAAATAGTTAATTTATTAAAATATACAGCTGTTGTTAAAAAAATAATTAAATAAACATCTACTTTTTTGTTATACGGAAACAAAATTCACTGATATCAATTAGCCGCGGTAGATGAAAATGTTACAAGATGTCGCAGCATTTATTTGTTTATTTGTAAAATTATGTCTCCAGTGTAAAAAGTACGTATTAGACGAGAAAAACTATAGCCAATATACTCGTATGTAGGTATTTATAATTGAAGTTGTGAGGATGGCAGGCTTGTCAATTGAATTTGCTAGTTGCAACGAAGTTAGTATTGCTATCGGATATAATTAAATTACATACATACTACGTATGTATGTATGTGTGCTAATAAGAAGTTGTTGGCTTTGTCGGCGATGATAAGAATTAATTTCATTTGATGCTCTTGGTAATTCTGATCGTATGCTGTTTTTTGTGTAGGCACGTCACGTGCAGATTCGACGATGCGTGGGAGGGCCATATGTGAAACAGTATACCCATACATAAGTATGTATGTATGTATGTATATTGGAAACTGATTGACGTAGAAATGCATATGTATTCATATGTGTACATCAAGCAGATTCGTACATATAAGGGAAATGTGTCCATTAGCATTGTTGCATGCAGAGATTTTTATATCCTGCTCATACACTCACCCAAATAACTGGGCATGTGTTGAAATAAATTGCTATCTATCGCTGGTCGGTTTACGGCCGCAGCCATCGGAAGAGCGAACGGGCGATGGCAGCAATAACTCTGTGGCAGTTCGGTGCGCACTGCAGCACGAACTAAATGAAGACTCATCCATTATTCTTGCTCGCATATGTGTTCATACAAACATACGTATGCACACACAACTATGCAGTAGTGATTGTAATAGTACGTACACGCATTGCATTTGTTTGCGCACACTACACCAGCTTCCCAAAGACATACGTACATCCGCATTTGTAGTCTATTTTCCCAGCAACGAAACGATGATTGCATGACAACGCTATCAACTCCAGAATCGACTCCAAAATAGTGCAATAGCATCACAATATGCAACACACATGAACAGCTTCTCATATGGAATTAATTCCAATGTATAAATAACTACATCATTTTTTCAGTAATGGTTAGTATGATATTAACTTCAGAGCCGTGAAATTTCGGCAGGCACTTGCATTTGGCTTGCCGCAAACTGCTACATACATATATTGTATAAATTGCCACAAAAAAATGTAAGAAAATTTATTTACACTCTTTGCGAAGACGTTTCGCTTAAAAATGCCATATCTTCGTAGTATTCGAATTCAGGCACTTCACTTGCAAACGAACTGTTAGTTTTGGCTCAATTTCAAGGGCATCTATGTATATTCGAATAGGTGTGAAAAATGTGACTGGCATGTTGCACGTTATTATCACGCGTGAACTGAATACTACTGTGCCGTGAGATACATATGAAATACCACGCAAATATCAGGGAAATGAAATTTGTATGTCAAACATCACCACAAATGTGAACTTGGTACTATGCTTAATCACTTTCAGTGATTACAGACATTACATTTTGTCAAACATATTTTGCTCGAAATATCTACGTCTATCATCATAACATAAACTAGTAACATAGCGCCCTTTTGCCGCATTACTAAGAGCTATAGGAACTATGATTTTTTAAGAGCTATGGAAAGCTTTTCAAAAAACACAAGTAAAATTCAGAAAAATCCATGAAATTTTTATTTAAATCGATAGTACAGTCAATATAAATTTATGTTTGAAAATTGTTTCATGCAAATGTTGACCGCGACTGCGCTTCAAATGGTCCATCCACTTAGTCCAATTTGGCATACTCTTTCCAATGTTTCGGCCGGTATCTCACATATAAATGCTTTAATTTTGTCTTCCAATGCGTTAATTGAAGCAGGCTTGTCTGAATAGACATAAGCTTTAGCATAGCCCCACCAAAAATAATCTAAAGGCGTTATATCGCACGATCTGGGTGGCCAATTGACAGGTCCCGAACGTGAAATAAAATGTTCACCGAACTCGCCTCTCAACAAGTCCATTGTTACTCGTGCTGTGTGGCATGTGGCACCGTCTTGCTGAAATCACATGCCATGCAAGTCAAGCTCTTGCATTTTGGGCAGAAAAAAGTTGGATATCATTTTACGGTAGCGCTCACCATTCACAGTTACGTTACGATTCGCAGCATCTTTGAAGAAGTACGGTCCAATGATACCTCCAGCTCATAAAGCGGACCAAACTGTGACTTTTTCTGGATACATTGGCAGCTCTTGCAATTCTTCTGGCTGATCTTCACTCCAAAATCGACAATTCTGCTTATTTACGTACCCATTGATCCAAAAATGAGCTTCGTCGCTGAACGCAATTTTTCAATAAAAAATCGGCCAACTTTCCAAGAGCCCATTCACCAAAAATTCTGCCATGCGGTAGGTCGTTCGGCTTCAATTCTTGCCCCAGCTGTATTTTGAAAGGCTTCACACCTAAATCCTTTCGCAAAATTTTCCACGTTGTTAAGTAACAGAGGCCCAATTCTGCGAACGGCGACGAATCGATATTTGATGGTCGTCATTAACACTGGCCGATACAGCTGCGATTTTTTCTTCAGTTCGCACTCTACGTAAGCGTGTTGGTGGTTTGATGTCCAATAATGTAAATTTGGTTCTAAATTTAGTCACAATAGCTCGAACAGCCGCTTCAGTGAATCGATTAAAAAAAAAAATAAATAAATAATTGGCGCGTACACTTCTGTTAGGTGTTTGGCCGAACTCCTCCTCCGATTTGTGGTGTGCGTCTTGATGTTGTTCCACAAATGGAGGGACCTACAGTTTCAAGCCGACTCCGAACGGCAGATATTTTTATGAGGAGCTTTTTCATGGCAGAAATACACTCGGAAGTTTGCCATTGCCTGCCGAGGGGCGACCGCTATTAGAAAAATGTTTTTATTACTTTTGCTTTCACCGAGATTCGAACTAACGACCTCTCTGTGAATTCCGAATGGTAATCACGCACCAACCCATTCGGCTACGGCGGCCGCGTGAATCGATTAAACTGACCATAAAATGGAAGAATCGCGCGATAAACTTTCTTAACAGAATACGCATTTTTATAATAAAATTCAATATATCATTGAAACGTTGTTCGTTTATAGGACGATTTATGGTTAAATTATAGATCAAACTGAAGATGTTTGACAGTGAAGCAAAACACGAAACGTTTGTCAGCTGTTTAAACCAACTGTTTTAAAAGACAATAGCTAAAAAATCACCCGTTATTTGCATTACTTTGGACGTCATGTTTTGCCACAGGTAATACTGAAACCTTTTTTTAATAGTTCGTAGTTGTTTTGCTTAAAAATACCGTAGCACCGTGAGGCATTGTCACAAGCATTCGAAAATTTCCATTTTCGTTTGTTTTATGCGTCATTAAAGTGGAAGCAATAGAAACGTGCGGCCGAATTTGCGGATTAAAGGAAAAGTTTTAATTTTATTGTAGACATTTTTTTGTTTTTCTGTTTCAAAAAATAAATAGCGCATTTCAAGTTGGAGCACAAAAAGTGGGAAGAACATTCTGCTTTCAAGAGCTTTAAAAAAGTTGATGATTTACTATTTTGTAAGTTTTTGTTGTATGTGAACTTTATTATATTGGTAATTTTCATACTACTGTTCTTCTACAGGGGCCATCGACAGGGAACATGCTGCATTGACCGATTCTAAGCAGCAGATTCAAAAAGGTTTCAATCCTTGTAAAAATGCTCATTTCGTAAATAGTTTTTTAAAAAGTATATATAGTACTTATGCATCTAAGAAAGACGAAAATAGCACGGAAAGTCTTCTTTATATGCATTCTTTCTCTTACAAAGACTTCTTCTTAATCAATTGCGCAGTTTTGGCCGAGTTTAACGAAGCGCACCAAGTAAAGGACTGATCTCTCCCTGTTATTTCCAACGCAGAGTAGGCGTTCCTCTTCCTCTGCTACCAGCAGCTAATAACGCATCGAATACTTTCAGAACCGAAGCATATATAAAGACGACGTACACAGTAAATATCTTTTCTTATATAGGTACCAATTGATTTGTTCAACCTCTGTATTTCATAGTAACGCCCTTATTTACAAATATGCACCTCTCTTCTATATTTATTGCAGTAAGTGAGACTAATTCTAAAACTGGTCATTTTCGTTATACGGTTCTCTACATAGATGATCAGCCAGCCAAAATTAAATTTTACTAAAATGAATATAAATTACGACTCGGGCCTAATTTAGCACTTCCTTACATTTTCTCTGTTCCTCTCATAAAATAAGTTTTTTCAACTTTTCATTCTAAACTAGGATCTGTTTTCTTTAACTCAATTTATTCTTTATAAAAATTAGTATAGAACTTTATTTTTCAACTAAAAACATAATTCTCAGAAATTTTATTGTAAAACCCAGCATAAATATATGCAGTAGAAGCTTTTATTCTCTACCGCCAATGTAAAATGAAATGCACATTTTAATATTTAGAAAAAGAATCGAGAGCGTAAGCAAATACTACTACTGATCATAGCCAAGGCATTCTGCATTCATAGCCAATGCATTCGATGCTGGGATACATCTGTACATACACACCCATATACATGTTAGTACAGATTGGATGTTCATAAAAGTTTGTACGTAGGTCAGTGTGTTCATAGCAGTGCAAATGTGTAGTAATTTGGAGTAATCAGACAAGAATATTTGCACAAGTCTTGTAATTTCTGTTGTCCACGCCTCAATTTAAATGTTTCATCTGTGTGTTCCTTGTGCACATGTATGCACATGTGTACATACTCGGCCACATACAAGTGCTAAGTGCGGATGAAAGTAGTTAAGGTATACATATGTATGTGTAAGTATCTACATATAACATGAACGCCTATAGATACATAACTGTTGGCTAGATACAAGTGAAAACACAATGTTCGGCATGTTAATTAAGAATGTTGGAAATAAATTAACATGTTCCACATACATACTTGCACACTTATATTATGTTATTAGTTGAGCTTAATATGTTTCAACGACATTGCAGTATTATTTAGCTGAAGAGATTTGTAAAAAACCAACAATTTGATACGCATGCCTATCTCCTTCAAAACTGTAAGAATTATCTAGTCTGCATACAACTATGATATATAAACTTATATAACATTTAGCACATAGTGACATTTATTAAACCAAAAATGCGGTTAGAGTTAGAGCACACTTTAGCTAGAGAGGGGCTAAACGGATAAAGTCGACTTTATCTTTAAATACATAAAAATCCGTTTGTTGTGCTTGGGACAGCTTAACGATGTCGACAGGTATTTTATCGTAGCATTTGCTTCTAGAGTGTGACACCAGATCAAGGAGGCAGAAAATTTATCTTGGCTTATCTTCTTATTACATTCTATTCCTACATTAGGGTGGTACACTGAGTATTCAAGGGGGAAAATACTGATAGAATTTGTGCTATCCCATTGTTTTGTTACACATTCTTTCCTAACACAACCTCCTCCTTGTGTTAAAGGGAGAGTACATTGATATTAAAAATTTTAAAATTGCAAAAACTCTGAAAAATTAGAGCTCGAGTAATTAAGTGAATAATAATAAGATATTCTCGAAAATAAATTATATTTATTCAAATATGTCTGGTCTTCAACAAGACACAAAATTCTAAATTCAAATTAGGAAATAGAAAAAAGTAACTATATTTATGATTTTGTCAATCGAAACTGATTTTGTTTAGGCTGTTTTTGAATATATACTTCTGCTTTTGTTCCACTACCAGAAGTATACATTTTTTCGGCTTAATTTTTGCTGAGTATTGTATTAAAACCTTCCAATAATTTTACTCCTCTTTCTGCGGTATTTCTGACCGCACATAAATTCCTTGTAAAAAATGTTTTAAGTTAATTCTAATTTTTGTCCTATTTTTTAGGAGGTAAATTCAGGAATGAGTCCTTAATATCTTGAATTATGAGCGTTTACAGTGTTCTTTCAGATGCGAATTCTCTTAATCACTTGACGCTCAGGTTTTCTCCACAAAATGTAACCAACGACAGTCATTGTATTTAAAAAGTTTGTATTGCTTAAAAATAAAAATAATTAAAAATATAACGAAAAATAATTCTATTTCACTATTACATCTTCTTCTTTCTTAGAATGACAGTCCTGTGTGGATCACTTCTTCTTATCTTAGGCCTTTAACTTTTACATTGGTGTGCATTAGAGCGTATCACCAAACAAAAGTCGGCCGTACCTCCCCTCATATGAAGTGTTTTTGAAAAACATTAAAAAAATTTTTTTTTATGGCAACCCTAGATGTCGCCCAATTATATTTTTCTTCATATGTTCGGCATTTATTGTCGGGATTAAAGTGTGAGACATCAAGTTTTTTGCGTTTCGTTGTGGTACTTACCTACCATATCTTAGTTTCTACCACACTAATGTAACAACCTAATGTCAGTTAATTGAAGAAAATCATAAATCTTTTGCGAAAAAAGTATTTCGATTCAATTAGTAGAACCAGAAATATAAACAATTTATTTTTAGTCTAAAGCCATACAAGAAAAAGGAAAATTGTATTTATTTTCCTCGCTCGCGAAACAGTTAGTGAATTGTTTGTCTTGTAACGGAAATTTTAGTCCACAAAATTTTGTCGGGATTCAAGCTTGCTGTATTTCTGAAGGCTCGCGAGCTTAGATAAAATGTGGCCCTTGCGTTGTTCATCGGTGACCGCCATTGCAGATTCATGAACTGTATGAACAAATCGCTCGGTATTTTGGGAATGACAAGGATATGCTGTGAAAAAGATCAGTGAAATTGCCGATAAAAGAGAAGCAAAGAAAAATTAATGGTTTTCGTTGTGCATACCTAGTAATTCAATTATTTCATTGGAATATTGTAATGCTTCGAGGTGATCTTTCGCGAAGAACTGCAAGCATGGTGGTTCAGCCGGTTCGAATCTATCCCAATCTATTACATTAAAATATTTGTCACTCTCGAAAATTAATAATATCGCGTTTAGTTGGCAGTTGGTTTTTTAAATCACAATCAACAAAACTCATTTTTAAAGTTTTTGCAGTTCTTAACACGCACCAAGTAAAATGACAATTGATTATGATGTCAAGGGCAATTTATAAAAAATTAGGTGGAGGATGCCGAAAAATGTATAAAGAAAATAAGGCACCTAATGTATGGCTTTCAACTAAAAACAAAATTGGTTTTATTTCGAGTTCTACTGAATTAATTGAAGTACTTTTTTCGCAAAAGATTTACGATTTTTTACAGTCTTTAATTTGCTGTTATTAGATCGGTACATTAGGGTGGTATCAACTGAGATATGGTGGGTAGGTACCACAACGGAGCGCCTGTGATCAATGAGCTTTATTAGGAAAAACCCACTCCTTGAGACAAAAAAATTGGTGTATCACACTTTAAAATCCGACAATAAATGCCGAAGTTATGAAGGAAAATGCAATTGGGCGACATCTAGGGTTGCCAGAAAAATTTTTTTTTTTTAAATGTTTTTCAAAAACACTTCATATGAGGGGAGGTACGGGCAATTTTTTTTTTCTGCCTGTAGGGCGAGACGCTCTAGTGTGCATAGTTGGGTTCAATTACACTGCCCTGCATCGGTTTTGCGAATAAGATGGGACCTAGTGATCCCGAAGGGAATTTTCGCGTTAAGCACGAATCCGAGTTCAAAAGTTTTCCATCACGTCAGGTTTTCGAGAAAAAGGGGGTTGAAACCCCTAAAAATAGCGTATTTGGCCATTTTTCAAAAATTGTGGAGCAGAACCCTAACGTGTTACGATCTTCGTTATTGTCAGTAATTGAAGGTTGAATTTTGCTCTTTGAAATAAGCCCAAACCCAAATTGTTCGCATGCACCCTTAGAGTAGGGGGTGTACTTATGTCTACGGGGGTAAAGAAAAAAATGAACATAGGAACTTATCTACACCCAAGATAAGATATAATGAAAAGTGCAGTGTTCCTAAGGTATTTACTGTCGCTGATTACAAATCTGAAGTCAAACATTCCATTTAAAAAGAAATAAAAAAATAAAAATAAGTAGCGCATTGGCGAACTCATTTAAGCTTTACCTTCAACGCATACTTCGGTTAATAAAATAACGTGTGCGGAATAGTTATCTGTACAAAAATGTAGATTAATTGAAAAATGCATAAATTAATTTGTAGAATTCCGTTGTTTAACTGACTACTTTGTTTTGATACATCACAGTTTCTATGGACGTATGCGTTATCACTCGGTTTGATATGAGTATTCTGGACATCCTTAGAAGCAGTGCATCACGTTACCTCATGTAGTCAAATTGAGGTCTTACCTAATAAGGCCGACTTGGTCGTGAAAAATGTACGATGACTAGTGCTCTACAAGCTCCCTCACAGCCCCCATTTTGCTGATATCTAATCAATCAGTGGACTACTAATCTCGGCTATTTTTCTAGTATATTTTGCTGTAGGATTTCACAGTTCTAGTTGTCTAAATGAAGCAGCTATTTAGCAAAACCTCGTATCTCAACAATTATGTGATCTTCTATCAAGTTCAAGAAAAACAAAATTAAGATCGAAATTTAAGACGGCGATTTTCTAGCGCATGAGGTCGTTATGAAGAGATCTCAGCTACATGCCAGACCAACTTTTTTTGTAACACAGGTTATAAAAAATAGAAGTGCGTTAAATATAATTAATTATTAAATTAGTAAAATTTGTTTATTAAATTGTTTGTTTTTTGTTTTACCTTTTGTTCAATTTCGTAATAGTTAAAGCATTGCGTGTTTGTCAACAGACACGGATTTTGTCAAACATTTTTATATGAAACTACCTACTAAAATTCATTGTATCCTCCCGTAAAATAGCCTCTGATACAAAATCATAAAGTCCCGCAAATAAAAAATTGAGTACGAATATACTCAATGCAATGGCCTAAAATTTAATATAAAAGTGTCCGCTTGATGGGCATTTGTTCGCTCACATTATCTGTCAAGAAAGCAATATGGCCGCTGGCTGACAAATATTTTTGTGGTTGACTGGTGACTGATGAAACGAGCGAAAGCCCGTGTGCACAAGAGAAGGTTGATAAAATAATATTATATGTTCGACAATATGCCAGTTATTTAATAGAGCTTTCTGCTTTTCGTAAGCTGTGCGTACTTTTGACTGCTGCCAATAACAAAATAATAACCTTCACTGTACACTGTGTGCCAAATAATGGAAGTACAGTTTTCACAAAGTGTATTCAAACAAGTAAGAAAGTCGGCATTCTTACTGAGTTCAAGCTTTTGAAAAACATGTAAAATGAATACACAAGAAGTAGGTTGTGAGTAAATACAACTTCTTTTAAACAAAAGTCTAAAACACGACAGGAATAACATGCACAGTGGGCAAAGCCACAAGCGAAAAAAGAATTCTTGTAAACGCATTCCTAGATATTAATAGAAAAAGGTGGGTGCAAGCATGCGTGGGAGCAAAAAAAGAACAAACACAGCTCAACACGTTCAAGAAATCTTTCTACTCTAATGGAAGTTATGAATTTGAAGCTGTTACAGATCGCTGATACTGGAAAGTTAGTTCGTTTTTG
Source organism: Anastrepha ludens (assembly GCF_028408465.1). Taxonomy (NCBI): domain Eukaryota; kingdom Metazoa; phylum Arthropoda; class Insecta; order Diptera; family Tephritidae; genus Anastrepha; species Anastrepha ludens. The sequence continues at coordinate 57,530,324 of NC_071501.1, forward strand.
AAAGTTATAGCTGGGAACTTTTCACTTAAAAATAGTTGCTCATAGTTCCGACAGACTCGAAAATGTAGTTAAAAATACCGAAGGAAAAGTAATAGAGCTGGAGGTAAGGAGTAATGGTAGGAGGAGATAACACCACTGTCTTTAAACGCGAGCTTACTTCGCAAAATTCGCAAAGGGTTTTGTTAATCTAGCTCACTTCTGTCCACTCGACTAGTTTTCCGTCAGAAAAATGTGTTACATTGTTATTTATGATGTGCTCTTCAGGTCAATCGTAATTACTTTCACTCTGGTTAGCTTTTTCCTGTACAGTTTCAGAATTATTCAATAGTCAATGAATTATGTAAGAGGTGTTAAAGTAGTACCTACAGAGGCACTTAGTCATATTTGTATAAATTTACTAATATATAATTAATAGTTTTATGGTTGTAAAATTTTAACCGAATCCAAAGACGCTATGGTGAAAAATGAGAAACGATCGTGAAGAGTATTTTATAAGCTGCATTTATTAACTTTTGTAATGGGACTGCGCGCACATGTGGGTTAAAGCAATGTTGTTGAAATTTTCTCATTATCGTTTTGACATAATAGGTAAAGGTGTCGTCATTACTTAGTACAGAAACTTGGGAAATATTTGCTGACAAATTTTAAAATTTAGTTAGAGAAATCACTAATCATCGGCACCTCGCCCAGACTAGTAAAATTACGTTTGTCATGTGCACAACGTTACTAAATTGCGTGCAAACTTCATACATTCACGCGATATTATGTATAATATATCCCATAGGAGCTCTATGGGGCTAAGAACTGGTGATCTCGCTGTTCACTTAAGTGACGCTATCCTGCATAACCGTTAACTCTAGGTTTGGCAAAGCAGAAATGGCAAGGATAAGATGTTCTTCAATAAGCTTCTACTAACACTCATTCTAGTATCAATAGTATTTGAGTTTATTTGAGTATCAATAAAAGCCAAAGGAGTCATTCCATGAGTAGAAAAAGCTCGCCAGATCATTACTGATCTACTGCAAAAATTTGTTTAGGAAAATATCGAAGTTCACTTCGCAGGTCATGTCAGTAATGAGGAAAACCATCAGAGCCTTCGAGATTAAACTTTTTTTCAACCGACGAAATAATCTTTAGAATTAAGTTGTTTAGAAATTGGGAACTCAGCCATTTCTATATGTATCAGTAATTTGCTTCTCAGACGACACGTGCCCTTTGAAAAAACTGGTGCCACTGTGAATAGGAGCACACTTTGAATCGTTAATGCTCCGCACATTGTAAAATACACTCGACGCCTTAAACCTAATATTTCAAATTACTCCCTCCGACTTGTAAAGGAAATAATTATTCATTTCAAAATTTTCATTCTCCCATGTTATCATATTTATAAGTTACCGCATATCCATCTATTCGTACAGCACGCATTAGCGAACTATGTACATATATACATACGTAAAATGCTATAATACAATGCCATAGCGCCGAAAAATGAATCAGTTTGAGATTGAAGCGTAGCTTTCAGATCTCTGCGGATGCCGCCGACATTTAAGCAAAGTAAACAAAGCAAAACAATGGACAAATAAATGCAATGAATAAATTGTCACTGCAAAGTGATTGTGCCGGATACAAGGGCCACAACAAACAGCGACAATGGCTATAACAATAACAACGCCACCGGCAGCCACAAAGCGAGCGTCAAACGCCATCAACATTCGTTATGGCTGATGCTGATGATGCTGGGGATTCCCATGTAGTTACTTTTAACAAGTTGGATTAGGAAATGGATATGACAATGGGCTTGGAATGCTGTGGCATGATACCATTTTGAATATTGAAAAACAACTACGATTGCCAAAGTTGAAAAACTTTTAGAAACGAAAGTGGTTATTGTAAACGCTTTTCGTAAGTTCATACTTTTTATTAGGAGTATAAGCAGAACGCGGAGTTTGAGTTATCACACCTAAATACATCCGCCATAATCGATAAAAGCAAGACTATGCACTTTGCGTAGGATTGAGCGCTGTATGGATCTTACTGTCTTGAAACTTCACACATTAACCCTTTATCCTCTTAAGTAAAATTTTAATAAAGTGAATGTATTATAAGCTAAATTCTTTACAGCAAAAAACTTACAACCCATGAACATTTATTCTTTTTGACTAAGCACGCAGTCAAACTACAATACTTTCCATAGTAATGCGTGCAAAAAAAAAAAATCGTGTAAAAAATACATGTAAGACATGGTAAATTTGGGGATATGGGGTCACAACAAAAACGATTAATATTCTCTCAAAACACTGTGCAAAAGAAGTAATAATAAAATCCATACTACAGAAGTATTTGTAAATCAAAAACAATTCATTTTATTACAAAAAAACTTAAATTAGTATACAGTAAAAATTCAATCCTTAAGTACAAAACATATAAAAATTCAAATGAAAATTTGGAATAAAAATCACTTTTACTATTCAACGCTACTTTATAACAAGCACGCACGTTTCTTCCGGACTGGTCCAAAAATGTTATCATCCGTACGTACCCGTTCAAAAAATAAGGTGAGTTTTCAAATTCGACTTTCAATTTATATTATTTTTTATATTGCTGCACTCGTCTCAAAGTTTGGTTTTAGCACTATAGCATTTTTAGTTTGTTTGTAAGAGGCATAAATACAGGGTGGGCCATATAGCGTTTGCTTTTTAAACCACCTATTTTTTTGAGAATGGTAACACAAATGACATGTCAAATGTGATCATAATTTACTTAAAGGTTTGAAATTTACGAAATGGGGCGCTATACGCTTGAACAACATTGGGAAATATTGAAAACCTATTTCCAAAGTGGTGAGTTTTCTTCTTCTTTTCTGATTTTCACATCGGTGGCTACGTCAATAAGCTAAATTGTCGGATTTTGGGCTCAGAAAATCCACACGTTACTGTAGAGAAGCAAATGCATTCACAACGAGTCACTGTTTGGTGCGGTTTTGGTCTGGCGGCATCATCGGGCCATTTTTTTCGAAAATGAGCGAGGAGCCGCGGTTACAGTAAATGGCGAGCGTTACCGTGACATGCTCAACGAGTTTTTGTTTCCAAAAATTGAAGAGGATGACATGGACGACATTTGGTTTCAACAGGATGGTGCAACTTATCACACTGGCAAAGTTACACTCGAACTTTTGGCTACCGTTTTTGAAAACCGAATAATCTGCCGAAATTCCGATATCAATTGGCCGCCTCGGAGCTGTGATTTGAGCCTGTTGCCCGTTGGACTATTTTTTGTGGGGAGCCGTTAAGGACAAATGCTATGCGAACCATCCAGAGACGATTGATGCTTTAAAACACGAAATCGAAGTTGTCATTCATGAAATTGGAGCCCAAACAATCGAAAATGCGCGTAAAAATTGGGTTGATCGAATGGCCTACTGTAAAGCCAGTCGTGGCAGTCTTCAAAATAAAGCAAAAAGTTTGAAAAAATATTGATTAGTTTTTTTGTACAGCCGATTCAAAAATCAAATTTTACATGGCCCTCCCTATAAGTCGGCCATTTTCTGCGGACGAGAAAAATGGATCAAAGTAGTTTCATCAAATTTTGTGTAAAAATGGAATTAAGTGCTCACAAGCACTTGAAATGTTGACAGTGGTATACGGTGAGAGTATTCTGAATCAAAAAAATGTTTACAAATGGTACAAGCTTTTCACATAAGGTCGAGAAGGTGTGAATGACGACGCTCGCTCTGGATGCCCCAACACATCAACAACCGATGAAAATGTTGAGAAAGTGAAACAAATTGTTATGGAGAATCGTCGAATCACAATTAGAGAAGTTGCTGAGGATGTCGGCATATCGGTTGACTCATGCTATGCAATCTTTACGGAAAGTTTTGGGCATGAAGCGGATGGCAGCGAAGTTCGTTCCAAAATTCCTGAATTATGACCAAGCACAACGACGCAAACACTTGGCTTATTTATACCTCTCACAGAGAAACTAAAATTGCTATATTTCTAAAACCGTGAGCACATCTTTGAGATGAGTGTACCAAGATAAAAAAAATAATAATCGAAAGTCGAATATACGTAGCCCGCAAAATTTGAAAACTTCACTTTATTTTTTAAGGTCGACTAAAGATTCCCCTCAGTCAAAATTATTGTCTTTATTCAGTACAAAAATGAAACTATTAATTAAACTATCTCGGGTGATTAATTTTGCGCCACCTTGTACAATACTTGTTATACAGCTATACGAAATCTAAAGATTACATTGAAATTTTAACGCATATTTGGTCTTAGTTAGTTCAAAAATGTACTTATTCCTCTTTGCTTATACGAAACATTTTTACTTAATAAGGCATTCTTTTAGTAATTTTGTTTTGAAATTCATGCAAGAGCAAACATTTCGTGTAAAAAAATTTATTAGTGAGCCACGTGGTTTGAAAACCGTGTAAAAAGAGGTTGTCTGTAAAGTCGGTTTACTAACGATTGTTTAACGTGACAACGTCATAAGAAAATACCGATGGAATGGTTGCATTTTTCAAAATTTCCCTTTCACTTCCTACTTTTCCTATCATCGACCTATTCTCAACAGAGAAATGGCTCATTACCATGCATACAGCAAGAAGGCATATGCAAATTCAAATATGTGAATTTATATACATATCCGCAAATACATATATGCTCACTCAAGTAGGAGAGAGCCAGATGTCGAACGTTGCCGAACGCGGGGGCCGATTGTGCCTCTTTGTCGTTCGTTCCGCGCATGAGCAAGATAACGACGCATTTTTTGGTGCGTGCAGCCGGCTACATCGAATTATAAGACGTTATCACGTCAAAAAAGACTGTGTATTTGGAACGCAATGATTAAAATCTAGCCATTTGGTTGCTGCTCCATGAGTGTCGGCGTTAGTTAAAAATAATTTTCCTTCATTGAATTTTTAGGCGGGAATGTAGGCAGTAATGAGTGTGAAGGAGAAAGGTATATCAGTTTATGCGACAGCTGATGAAAAATCGTTAATTATTAAGAATATGACTGCAAAATGTAGCAAACTAAGTGAGAACGCGTGGCGGGCACATCTCTAGGAAATGTGACTGTCACTGCTTTTGCTGGGTACATCCATGCCTGAGAATTCCGTGACATATAAATTATGTACATATGTATATGTATTTATGGATGTATATGTATATGTTTATTACATTGTTTTAAGAAAATGTATGTAGTATTTAAGCACAAACATTGTACAAGAACTCACTGAATTTCTCTGCAGCCATCCAGTCATTGGATTGAGTGGATCTCTCACCAGTCAGTGTTAGTGGCAATTGAAAACGTCTACGTATGCATATTTGAATGTACATATGTATATACATTGCATATGTACTTGTGTTTTTACAAGCAATTGCGTAAATACATATATATATATGTGTACCTATGTATGTAACACCATCCAAGTACAATCCTTACTTCGGCACCCTATATGTATGTGACTTTTATTTGTCGATTACGCAATTGCAATAAAATTTCCATGATGATGCATTGGATCCATGTAGTGATACAGAAATATAGACATACCTGTGTGCAAAGATGTCTATACATACAGATGTGCTTACATACATATGCATGTACGTACAGATTTCCAATTACATGCGTCCATTTACATAACGTACTTTTTTTGAGGATTTGTTTATGTGGCGACTCGGTTAAAAGCATTCATATGTACTTATGTACGACTCTGATTGTGTGCATTGTGGTGAATCGATTTTTATTGTCATTGATGTCAATGCACAATCGCACTAACATGTCATTGTCATACATACGAGTATATATATGTATATGCATATAGGCAAAGCACATAAATCTACAAACAAATGCAAGTTTGAAAAAATACGAATAATTGTAAGAGGCAGATCGATCATTGTAAGTCCACCAACGTCTCTCCCGCTCCGATATCTCACAGCTGCTATGCGATTTGTTTGTATTAAGCAAATAAATGGAATTGCAAACAATATGCTCGTCTGACATTTGCTCCAACGCTAACAACATCATCCAGACTGAGTAGTGCCAGCCAAGTACATAATAATGCAATAAGAGAGTGCAATTAAAAAAGGCTGCATTTAAAGTTCGCATACTTTAAGTTCGGCGTGTAGTGGCATGCCACAATGAACTCACATCTAAGCATACAAAAGCACTTACACACATATGATTATATGCATGTATTTACGGAAAATTTGTATATGTAAAATAATAAATACCTTACACATGTGGAGTAGCAAATCGCAATGCATTTAGAGAACAGAAATTAACCCAGCAGTAAAAGTTAATGAGTTGGTAAGAGCCACAATGAGGGCATTACTGCTGAATTCATAGCTGAATTTCTACAAGGATGTCTTAGAATATTCAGACACAAGGCGGTGCGTTATGCGCCATTATAGATGCATATACTCTGGGGCATAGTCAATCAGTTGTGCGAATTACGGAATTACCATTTTAAAGGCTGGTTTGAGCCCCCTCATAATCGCCTCTAATGAAACGTTAATTTTATATCGGGTGTTTTTTTTTACATGAGATCTACCGATATCGATAACTATGGGTTCACAGTTGGGATTGGCAAACAGTGTTGACATTTCTCTTCCATAAGGTTTGGGAAATCGTCATGAATCGTTTATAGTCAGAACAACGCCTCCAAATTGTGGAAATTTACTTTGAAAAAAGTAAATCTGTTCGAGGGGTTCCTAGAGCACTTCATCCATTTTACGGTCAACATAATCGGTCTAGTCAATTTCGGTTAAAAGCCATCAACAAGATAAAGAAATGGGTATCGTGAAGTGTTGAAAAAGACGCCGAAATGTCATTTAGTTCCAGCAAGATGGCGCGACTTGCCTATCATTTATACTATTGTATCATTTTAAGTTCTCAAGCTCTTAAAAATAGCACGATATGAAGTAAAATGTACCATAGATTGGATTGTTTAGGCATTCAAACTTCTTAAAGGCAACCTAGTTTTGCAGCCCATCTAAATTAAGTTGGCCCATGACGTTATCGGTATAAAATGGCGATCGCTATAAATCGGTACGCAATACTTACTGTATGAAACACATAAACGAAACAAACAAATGGAAAGACGATGTAACAGTCATTGATGCCTTGTGTCTAATGGTTGCAGTTGTAAAAAATCTTTAATAATCATCGTTGTGAGCTCAACACAATACACATATGTAAATACACATGTAATTATAATATACAATTCAATAGTTGATGTTTTCTTTTTCATCGGACCTGCAAATAACCGAAATCAGTTTGAATTTATATTTACTTACATTTGCTTCGGCTTGTTTATTTTTATTTGTGAATCCATATATGTATGTATGTATGTAAGGTAATAGCAGTATCACATTTAATGGTTTGAATTTCAAAATTTCTGCCAGAATGTAATAAGAGCAACACATCAACAAGAAAACAAATCGGACACAAGTTCGTTAAAAGCGTTCGTTCAATTATACGATCACGGATGTCATAATTCCGAAAACTGCTAAGTCCAGTACCTTTGCGTATGTCGCAATTTGAAATATAAAATTTTCAGTGACGAGTTGTACGTTCGAAAATGTGACGATTCGATCTTTAACCAAAAGCACTAAAAAAAATTTGCCGAACAAATCCTACAAGAACCGGCCAAACAATTTTGTTGTTAATTCAAAGTTATTTCAAGTAGTAATAAAATAAGGAAATATGATGCAGCGCCCAAATGGCCTTGCAAGAGCCATTCAACTTAATTCACTTTGACAAAATTACCAACGTAATCGTTGGCCTACTTCGATGTTTTTATTAAACATTTTACAAAATTGAATTTTTCATTTAAATTTTAATATTTTTTATTTATCAAGTCGAACGCCAAAATTGCATCAGGAGCTCGGCCAAACACCCTATAAAGGATGTGTGCGCCAACTATATAAGTACATATATATGTACATTCTATCATCAAAAAGATCAAATTATAAAATAACAAAAAATTAAGAAAATTGTGAATTGCATTGGCAAAAATATCAACGTCAATGGTAACAGCACATTGCCCCAGTTTCATATGTAAAATTACTTACTTTTCCATTGGCACATTTCACCCAAGCCTGTTTTAAAAATATACATTTCATACAATTTAACTTTACTATACTCGTTTAGCAAAACATTTCTATGGGTAAGCAAAAACAAAGAAGTTAACTTGAGCGAGTAGTTTGTTAATCAATTATAATAATGATTTGGATAAAAATGCATTTTGCATAAAAACGCCATAATACTTCCAAAACAACATACTCACAGGATTAAGTTTTGAAAAAAGGGTAAAATGCTTATACATATTTCGAATTTGAAAGCTAAAACTCCAATCGTGGAAAGTGTATAACATCCAGCAAAATGCAAATGATAGTCCTCCGGCATGTTTTCAAATATGTTTTGGAAAGTTTTCTTGTCTTTTTCGAATGTTCATTATTTTTGTATGAAAGTAGAGTTCATTGGCAAACAACAACTAAGTAAATCTGATTGTCAGATTTAAAAAAAAATATTAGAAAAGTTCCAAAAATTTTTCATACCAATTCCATGGTTTTTGATTTGATTACATTTCTAGAAAAATGCCTTCTATCCTTGATGTTGTTCCACAAATGGAGGGACCTACAGTTTCAAGCCGACTCGGAACGGCAGATATTTTTATGAGGAGCTTTTTCATGGCAGAAATACACTTGAAGGTTTGATATGCAGTTTAAAGTTTATTAAGTTAATAAATTGCAAGTTTGAAGTTAATGAAAAGTCCTATTGATTATATTTTCCCCCCTGACAGTGTTGCCTATTTACACCATATAATAGATACCAATAATGATAGAAAGAAGATTGCACCCATCAGAGAGTGCGTGACGTCACGTTTGCCAAGTTGTGCAGTGTTGCCAATCATTTGCTCGTCACAATAAATTTAGTGCTTTTTTATACCCAAAATGCGACAATTTTTAAGTTTGATGTTTGTTTCTTTTTGTTTTTAATTTAAGGCTACCGAAACTGTAAGTTAAAAAAAAACTGTATTATTAAGCAAAAGAATGTTAAAAAAGGGCACTCTGAAAAGATTTTAGTGCTTATGAAAATTTGTTGATTCTTATAAAATTTAATATTTTGAAAGTGAAAATTTAATTTTTTGTTCCTTTTGAGGTTATGCAAGAATATTAAAACCTCTTCTCTTAACTCTTCTTAAGATTGAAAACCCTTTTACACATTCGAAATAACGTTTGAACTTACTGAATGCAGATTAAAACTATAGAGGTGTAATCGTTTCTTCCGGTCATCAATCCTTAGTGGGGCATAGGGCATTAAGGGGAGTATTCATAGTAAAAATAAGCAACAAAGTACCAGAAAATACTGAGAACACCATAACGACATTTTTACAAAAAGAGTACTTTATTTTGTTACATAACCTCAAATACAACAAATAAGTTGTTCCCTTAACAAAAGAGTGTCTTTAAAAAAAAAAATTTATAAATTAAATTGTACATTTCCATAACACATTTATTAAAACAAAACGCGCATTTTAAAGACAATTTGTCACGCGTACAAAGTAATTCAATACAAATTTGGTATTTTATTTTCTTGAAATAGGCATTTTAGTGCGTTTTTCTATCCAAAGCTAGGCAACACTGTAATAGCGGGACATAGATTTTATTGCTGAAAGGAGAAGAAGAGAAAAAGTTGGAAATTAAAAATGTAAATAAAGCGAGAAATGTCACATTGGTGGGAAAAATGTTAAATATTTTGCAAATTATATTAAATTGGGCAACCAAGCCGTGGATCTACACATTTTATAGTGTCTAATATTGTTGCACAATCGCTGATAAGATTAAACAATGTGTGAATGTGGATTTTAATAGTGTTGATGGAGTTGCTCCAGGGGAAGTGCCTAGAACGGATGGTGCCAGTGGATGGATGGCGGAGGCA